>NC_053419.1:1609500-1749500 GCF_016859285.1 Xiphias gladius
GGGCGGATTCAGTAGTTCCTCAAAGTTCCTCAGAGTTCTCTCCGCCGGCCAACGATATCCCCAGTCAGAGTCAGCAGTTATCCTCCATGGCTGAACACACCCTGGGCCAAGCTTTCCCTGCTTTCCCTTCCTGAGTCATCTGAGGGTTTGCCAGACCTTCTGTGAGGCCAACCAATAGGCTTCTCCATAGCCTCCCGAACTCCTCCCACACCCAGGTTTTTTGCATCATTGACCACTGCAGCTGTGGCCCTTATGGCCCTCCCCAACCATGCTTGAAGGCCTCCTCTTCAGCTTTACATCCTCACTCAGCAGGTTTTCAGGTTGGTGCCACCACAGATACCTACAAACTTCTGAACGCCGCTCCAAACAGCCACCTTTATATATAAACAGCCACGTTAATAATAGCAATAGCAGATAGAGAAAAATAAATAACCAATGTAGCCTGTTTTACAGCTAAAGAAATTGCTAACCAAGCCAACTTACATAGATATTCATGTATTGAATTAAGTTACGTTAACCATAACATAAAATAATAAATGACACTCCTGGTAATTCCAAAGTTGTGTTATTGTGTGTTCCTAGCTGACTTGCTAATGTTAGCCATGGGTATATCTGATTTTCAACTTTTAGTTGTATAAATAATTTTATTTATTTTTTTTTTAAATGCAGCAAGTGGTTTTGGAGGATTGGAGTTGTTTAAAGGCACCTGACTGAGCTGGGGTGAGCAGCAGAAAGTAAAGTAACGAGAAATTAAAAGCATTACTTTTGTTAATGAGTAATTCAAAAGTAACATAATTACTTTTTCGACCCATAACAATCTTCCCTCCATAGATCAGCAGAGATGTTTACATGTATCTTCGGAGAATTCTGCTGTCAGGGCCAGATTAACCTATTAGGAGTTCACACAAAATAAACAGCTAGCTGGTTGATATTAGCTAACGTGATGTTAGCTGGTGATGTTGTAGACAGAAATGAACAGAACTTGTCATGGAGAGTTGTATTGACTGTGTGGGTGCAGTTAAATAGGGGGGTGTTTCTGGGATGCTGGAACACACTGTTGAGCCTTCTCTGTGTTGTTGGCCCCACTCAACCAAACACTAGTTACTGAGAGGGTATCGATCTAATGACTCTGTAGACTGACTGAACTCTTACACTCACATACACACATTCATATTGAAATCATGTTCTTTTCTTCGTAAGTCAGGCCAAAAGTCATGATTCATACATGGAACCGTTTCTCATGTCAGAGGGGTTTCTAATTAGTTGGTTTTTGTAAGACCACTGGAAGTAGATATGCAGTGATGGTGGTTGAACTACTAGGCAGGCCAGGACATTCAGATGATACTGCTTACCTAGCCATTGGGGCCAGCCACTGTAGTTTAGCCTAAGCAGATACAATGTAGTTACAAGGCCAGGTCAGGCTACAGAGTATCTGCTCTTTGCTTGTGTGAGGATAGGATTCATGAACGTCTTAAAGGTACATTAGAGAATGGAGAGTTTTTAATATACAGTAACTACTAAATAGTTGTAAGACTAGTGGAGCTAGCTTAGTAGGAATGACAGCTGCCTATCAAGCCAGTGGGACCAACTACGGTAGTTTAGCCCAAGCAGATACAATGTGGATATTAGAACCAGTATCGGCTGATATATTGACATGGCTGATTTATTGCAGATGCATCAGTATCGGTATCGCCAGGCTGGCACCTACCAAACTCAAATTAGTCAGTACAGTAATCACTAATCCCTGGTACTAGCTCATGGTTACGCCATGTTGCTCTGCTTTTTTGTGGTTGAGCGTGGATAGTCAAATGAGGCATCTCCAGCATGAGCAGGAGTTTTTCTGCTGAAATGGGTCTGCGTCTGGGAAAACCAAAGACTTTTAGAGCACTCATCAGCTTTTAGAAGCTGTGGCACATCTCCTTTTGGCACATTTGCATTTTTCATCAAAACCTTCCAATATCAAAGAAAATGCTGCTGACAATGACCGTAAGCTAATATAAACAGAATTTTTATAATTATGTCTTAAATTTTCTGGGAAACACAACATTACCAACTATACCTCTACCTTTGTCAGAGAAAAACAAACAATTTTTTATATCATTTTGACAATGGAACATAGTGAAAGACGAATGGTTTTACGAATACCAAGGAGTTGAGCTCCTAATTGAATGAAATGAATGAATTACATGGGGCGTAATATAGTGCCAGGTTGCTAAAGAGCCGAAGTATGCATTTAATGCTTAAAGGTGTGTTACAGAATGGGCCAGTAGATTTATCACCCTTTTTTTTTTTGACTAATGATAAGTCAAAACATCATGTAATATGAATACTTGGCTTCCATATGAGTGTTTACTTAACTTTGGCCAGAATTATTATGTGTATTGGTAACTGAAGCGCACTTTAAACTAAATAAAATTCAGGATAATTGAGGTAAAAAACTAGGCCCCATCTATAAGACAGCGCCACAAGATACAGTAATAATGCAGGAGCTACTTTAATTTAATTCCCTAACTAATGTGCAATTAATTGAATTATTGCAAGCGATACATCGTAAACCTGGGGTTTTTGGCCCCCTGGGGGTCTAGGGTCCAGATGCAGATGCCCTTTTTGCCCCTTGGTGCCAACAGAAGGCACAGTCTCAGCTAGTAGACAACAACAGGTATTGAGGCATTGAGTTAAGTTCATAGAAGACAATTGAGTGTGATGAAGCCACTTAACTTGCGTAAAGACAAAACAGTCTACTTACTTATCCTGTAAAGATGGCAAAGCAGAGCACGCTAAATACATTTTTCAAGAGAACACACTGCAAAGATAATAAGTGCTCTCGAAAGCCAGTCTGTGCTTAAGTTGGGTTCAATATAAACATGAATTTTTTGCTCAAATTGAAATGTTTTGAACGTGTGGACGCGGCATATTGTCCACCCCAAATCTTTCCTTGGCCTTTGTATGCAATCTAAAATTTGCCTTGGGTTCTGCCTGAACATACAGTTGAGCCAGTCTACGAAACGAAGAATGTCTCTCCCCAGCCCCACTCACAGCGTGCTGAGGCTGTCTCACTTGTTAGCAATTCTCTCGTGTCCTTACCTCTGAGGCCAGATGTGGGCCAGCTGATAACTCTATAAGCAAACTCTTAGTGGTAAATGCACCAGCAGCCTGTCAGCCGAAACTGAGATCATTTCTTACTTCACAATAAGTTGATGCCTCTAATTCAAATGATGTTTCCCCAACTTCCCCAACTTCCCCAACCACCACACTGCCTATGAAAGGTGTGCAGTAGAAAACTTGTTCTCCACCATAAACAGAATCAAAACATTATATAATAAGATAGCATCCATTTTGAAAAGTTTCTCAACATAGCAGTTTGTAACTGTGATTTGGAGTTTTTCAGCTGGGTTTATGCTCTCGATTCATGGCTATGTCTCCTAGTAAATATGTTTCTATACAACTAAACTGCAACAGCAATTATGTTTTGTAGGAAACGCAATCTCTGAGTAGATATATGAGTTTTGAATAAATGAAGCGCTACATTTATTAACGGAAGTGAAGTTGCTAGGAGGTGGTTAGGGTGGATGGCAGGTATACAAAGCAGCTGACTATCAAACCAGAGACCAGGGTTCAGATCCACATTCCTATCTGTGGTTTAGGCAGTAGAAGGACTTTGGTTAAACTTGGGGAAAGATCACTGTGAACTTATTCTTTCTTTTTTATTAAACCAGCCCAGGATCTTTCCCTAGCCTTAACCAACTGCTGTGAGAGTCTAAACATAACCATAAAATAGATTAATAATGCTGTAGTCACTACAAGTATTGTAATACAAGATCAGATATTTTGGTTGAAAAAAAATACGTTGTTTGTGAACATTTCACTGATATGTTCAGTGTGTACGTCTTTGTCACTTGCCAAATACTTAAATTAACAACATATCCTCATTACATTAAGAGAGAACATAATCCAGACCCAATTATGTTTCCTACAGAACATATTTGCTGTTGCAGTTTAGTTGTACAGTAACTTATAGAAACCTTAACCACTTTGGATATGTACAGAACTGATTCTTTATGGCTGCATGATGCCTTCTACAGCTCAGACGGTTTGCACCCATGTAGATTAAGGGCATAAATGCTCACCACACACATAACTGTCTTCAGTCATGACGTCATTGGGTATCACCTTTTCCACCGCCTGCTCCCACAGTTTCCACTTATGTTTCCTCCCGTATCCTCGATACCTACTCTGTTTACAGCTTTCATAAGGCTTTCACAACTGCATCTACAAATAGCAATAACCAAAACCCCAATATATCTACGGATGAGCTACCAAATACTTCAACAATACATGTAAAATTAGTTATGATTCTATAGCACCCAAAAAAAAAAGTCAAACCAACTTTTAGCACAGCTTGGCTAAATTAGAACACTAGAGAAATAAAAAGAAATCCAGACAAGCGGACCATAAAGGAAAAAAGGACAGACTAGTAGTATCATATGAAATTCTGAAAAAACTCATGTCCACATATGATAAAGCACTAAAAGAGGCCAGCTCATCATATTGCAATGAGGATTTGATTGCGGACTGGCTGCATAAAGTGGTGGGAAAACAAAACTTTGGTCCTCGTCTCCTAGCCTGGGATTCTTATCGATGTCACATCTGAACTGCCGCTCAAGCGGGGCTACAACATAACCATGGCTGTACTACCAGGAGGCTGTGCAAAGTACATCCAGGCTCCTGACGTTGTATGGAATCAGCCGTTCAAAGCCAGTCTACATGAATTCTATGATAACTGGATGGCAGGGGATTCGGACAGGGAATACTCCTCAGGGCGGAACCCGGGAGCCCTAGCTTGCTGCTTACTAGGAGCCTGGGTGCTTAAAGCTTGGGACAAGCTGGACACGGAGTTGGTGAAAAACTCCTTCAAGATGTGTGTTTGTGTTTGTGTGTGTGTGTGTGTGTGTGTGTGTGTGTGTGTGTGTGTGTGTGTGTGTGTGTGTGTGTGTGTAAATTAATTTGCGGAATACTCTCCTTCAAGGTCTTTGGCCTGACAGTGGCAACTGACGGCAGTGAGGACCACTTAATCCACTGTTTCAAAAAGGGAGAGCCATGCACATCAGGGTGAGAGATGTAAGCTCAGCAGGACAGTGACAGTTGGCTGAAGTCGGAGAGGGAGAGGAGGAGAACGATGAGGAGGAAGAGTTCAGCAATGAACTGGTAGTTGAGGATGATCATGTCATTCATCCAAAGCATACCGGTAGGCAGCATACTTGCCCAGTTGTTTTACTGGTAGCCTTCATGCATATGTTTTTGATTTGTTTTATTTTGATGTGTCTCAGCCAAGAAGTTCCAGACTACTGTATAGCCAGGATTTGGCTATTATTGTTCAGCCTCCGGCCTACAGTATTTACCGTGTTATGGTGTCTGCCTAGCCTACCAATAGGCTTTGTTCTCTGTCAGGTTCCTTATTCAATAGGAAGGCTATATGGTATGCAGTTTGTTAAACAATGCAAATACAGTACGTAAGGCATTCAGTAATTTATTGTTGTTAAGACGGTAAAATATATCCCAGTAATTTAAGAGGCAATATGGTCTATCTGATTTTTTTTTTTTTTTTTTACATGCAGAACTGATTTATTAATATCTTTTAAAATCTTTTTCACACTCTAAGTGAAAATAAAGTTTAAAATAACTACGGTAACCGTCGGCTTTCATCCTCTCCAAGGTAGGCAACCAGTGTTTTGATACAGGGCACTCTCTCTCTCTCTCTCTCTCTCTCTTTGTCTGTGTGTGTGCATGAGGTTGGCCTCGATGCGCTGTCTTTCAGAGCTAGATCAAATGAATGATTTGTGATTAATTTGGTATTCGATAGCCCGGTATTTTTTATACATGCAATATTCATAATGATTTAAATAATCAACTTGATAGTATTTCCCATCTTTGCAGAGCAAGAGTTTTTGTGCAAAAGGAATGAAAGGCCTGTCCCAAATATAAGCCAGTCGAGTTCAGTGATTGGAGGAAAAAAAAGAAGGCTATTAATTGAAGTTTACAAACCAAAGCAGCTTGACACAGATACACAACATTTAATGAACATGAACACATTCAAAAACATTCAAATTTCCCGCACAACAAGTGCTAATAAAGGAGGAGGCTGGGGAGGTGGAGGAAGTTAAATTTCTGAAAGCAGGCAGCAGTGTTTTAGTGAGAATGTACAGAGCTCAGTGTTGCATGCACACAGAATGAGTGCCTATCCACAACCTATAGCATGAGAGACATACTATAGGTTGTGGATATGCGTGACTGGAGAGTCGCACACAACACAACACAAGACTATAAAATTAATTACAGTGCACTCGTAAAGTATTCAGACCCCTTCAGGTTTTTCACATTTTGTTATGTTGCAGCCTTATGCTGAAATCATTTAAAATGAATTAGTCTACATTACCATAATCACAAAGCAAAAACAGAATCCTAGAATTTTTTTTAAAAACGTATTAAAAAGGAAAAATTAAAATATATTGACATAAGTATTCAGACCCTTTACTCAGTACTTAGTTGAAGCACCTTTGACAGTGATTACAGCCTTTCTTGGGTGTGATGCAACAAGCTTTGCACACCTGGATTTGGGGATTTTCTGCCATTCTTTTCTGCAGATCCTCTCAAGCTCTGTCAGATTGGATGGGGACCGTCAGTGGACAGCCATTTTCAGGCCTCTCCAGAGATGTTTGATTGGGTTCAAGTCATGGCTCTCGATGGGTACTCAAGGACATTCACGGAGTTTTTACTGAGCCACTCATGCGTTGTCTTGGCTGTGTGCATAGGGTCATTATCCTGTTGGAAGGGGAACCTTCAGGTCGTGAGCGCTCTGGACCAGGTTTTCATTAAGGATATCTCTGTACTTTGCTCTGTTTAGTTTTCCTTCAACCCTGACCAGTCTCCCTGTTCCTGCCACTAAAAAAAACTGACAAATGCGTTGATGATGCCACCGACATGCTTTACTGTTGGGATGGTATTGGGCCGATGATGAGCAGGGCCTGGTTAACTCCAGACATGACACTTGGAATTGAGGCCAAACACTTCAATCTTGGTTTCATCAGACCAGAGAATTTTGTTTCTCACAGAGGCCTTTAGGTGCTTTTTTTTGCAAACTCCAAGCTGTCTTTCACTGAGGAGAAGCTTCCGCCTGGCCCATAAATCCTAGATAGTTGTGCTTCTGGAAGTTTCTCCCATCCCTACACAGGATCTCTGGAGCTCTGACAGAATGACCATCAGGTTCTTTGTCGCCTCTCTTACCAGGGCTGTACTCTTCCGATTGCTCAGTTTGGCCGGCCGGCCAGCTCTAGGAAGAGTCCTGGTTGTTGTCATGTTTCATGGTCAAATTCAAAGTGAAGCTATTAACAGAGAAAGAAAAGTGCAAGGAGCTTTACATCAGGCTCGTTGCTACCTATTGGACCTACCAATAGCATAGCCAGCTAACTTGCAAAAGGGGTTAATGTGATTGCAGTGGAACCTGAACAAGTGGGACAGGGACTACAGACTGCATATTG
This sequence comes from Xiphias gladius, assembly GCF_016859285.1. Taxonomy (NCBI): domain Eukaryota; kingdom Metazoa; phylum Chordata; class Actinopteri; order Istiophoriformes; family Xiphiidae; genus Xiphias; species Xiphias gladius. The sequence goes on from NC_053419.1 coordinate 1,617,036, forward strand.
AGTTTTAAATCAGATATGAGCTCTGTTGCTATTGGGAAATTATACCAGGAATGATCAACAGAAAATTACAATTAAATGGAATTATCTGTTTAAGAGGAAGTAAATTTATTTTTTCCGTAATTGACCTGGCTTAATTTTTTCAAATCAGTTATTGAGGCGGTTGTAGTAATTTGGACATACAGTACATCAAATCAGACTCGAATAAAGAATTTTGCACCTTTCAACACCTTTCAATGTAACAGGAACTTCACTTAATAATGCAATAAGGGCAGAATTAGTTCAACATCCCCCCTTATTATTTTTCAAAAATGAGCCTCTGAACTTTGCATCCACTTTTTGACCAGAAGGTTGAAGGGTCAGTTCACCCAGATTAAAAAAATATTTTCCAAGTTAAGATATAAATCTTAAAAACGCGACATAAATATATAGTTTCACTTTAAAAAATGCTCTAATGAGTATTTCTGGTAGCAGGATGGTGTGTATAGGGTTGAGTCTAAATGAACTACAGTGTGTGTTCATGGTAATGAAGGAACATGTGACTCAGTGCAACACTGTGGCTCATTGATGTGGTTTTAATGGATACACAAAGAATACTTGTTAGTAGGATACATTCATTGTTAGTTTCTCTCCTTTCATGGGATTTATTGACAATAAGAAAAAAACAGAATATCAGCAGCCCCAACCTTGTATGAATGTTTAGTGTTTTCAAATTCTTAGACATACTTTTTTTAAAATACATTTTGCATTTTCACCATTGTTGTCCACTGATCTCCTGTCTGTTTGTACTTGCTTCATGTTTATTTAATGTCTTATGCTCCTACTGATCCACTGGTTAATGAAACATTTTTGTACTTGTGCTGCCTTTTTTTCCATTTATTGCAACAAATGTAGACATCGTTGAACATTTAAAATTTGTTTTAATGAACAAAATGTGGTGGTTGGAGGACCAGCATTATTCCATTAACCACAGCACAGCCGATGAAGCTATTATCCTTTTGTGGTGGTCTCCATAGTTACCCTGTTAAAGACTCAGCTGATAGTCAGCTGTCTTTTGTGTTTGTCACTGGCCTCTCTGGCCTCTACTTACTCTTTGATTTCTTTCTGCTGGAGCTTTAAAAACCGCCTCTCTCATTTGTTTAGGATTTGTGTTTCAGTGTAGTTGGAGCTGTCAGCAGCTGCAGGTGGCCTGGGCATGATGTCTGGTCACCATCAGCACTCTGCCACAGTGAGGAGGAGGAGGTGGGGAGTTTTAAGGCAGCAGTGGAAGCTTCTGGGCTTGTTTGAGATCGATCAGCAGCATGAGTTCTACAGCCTGACCTGCATGATGAAGGAAGGATTGGCAGCAGCCATCCAAAACACCATTGACAACGCAACTACAGTGAGTATCGTTCAGTAGAGGCACCATTACAAGGATGCACACATATGGGCATACATGATATTTAAAGTCTACTCACTTAGTATTCAAATGAAAGTATTCAGGGTCACAAGATTACAGGCAGGGCTTCTGTTGTACTGTAAGAGTGTATTAACATATGCATTAAGATACTATGCAAGTATCAAAGTAAATACAGCCAAACTGAACACATCCAATAAATAAACAGGCTTAAGATTATAGCCAACTCCACCCAAAGAGAACAAAGCAAGATCAAATAAAATCATACCCACAAAACCAAGAGGTTACCATTAGGATATTAATCATCTCATCTTAGACGTTATAAGGGCAAAATATCATTTGAACATTTTGTTTTCATTAAGATACGGGATTCTGTCTAAAGCTGTAGTTATAACACTTTGTGCATGAAAAATGTTGCAGAATTAGTAACTCCTGTGTCAGTAATTTGTTTTCTTCATTAGTGCTTTTCCAAACATTTTCATAACATTAATAATAACTTTATTTGTATTGCACTGTTTTAAAAAAGTTACAAAGTGTTGTACAACTTAAAATCAGACACCCACAGAAAAACCTGGGTGAGTATACCATTTGAATGGGAATATGATGAAACTGCTGCTTTTCTGAAGAGCTGACATGATTGTATGTGCCAAGACGCCACTGATTTGTTGTGTCATATAGAAAACAATAGTTGCAGGTGCCCTGGGTGTCTGGGGCCACTCTCCTCTATACATTCATATACAGATATTTGCCCTTTAATTGAAAACGTGTGGACATACGGTCTAAAAACACTCTTCATTTTCCCCACAGTGTCCGACTTTGAAAAGCCATGGTCTATAGAAATGTAGTATTCCAACTCTTACTCTTTCATTCATTTACAAATCAGTTTTACCAAACTGGGATGAATTGTGTTTCTCTCATTACCAGGAGAAAACATGGTCAGCTCTAGGCCATAGTATCAATGTGATGAAGTATCATGATTTGTCAGATATTTATTTCACAGGATTATCAGAAAACTAATATTCCCATCTGGTTAATTTATCTGTAAACTGTTTCTGAATTGAATTCCCAGAAAATTCACTACATCAGATATATATCCCAGTCGCCACATAAAATTAATTTATCCGCATCACCAACCCCCACTCACCTCTATCTCTTCTAGCTCCCATTCGAACACTAACTCATACAATACATAAACATTATTACCATTTGTTTAGTTGTCTTGCTATCTGTGTAAGGGTTGTGAAAAATGACTTGATTATTGTCTTGAACCCTAAGTATTGTGTTTTAATGGTTGAAGTTGACATTTGAATTAAAGTGTCCTGCTCTTCAAGTTTAGAAATGGAGCTGCAACAGTAAAACGTTTTTAAGATTTTCAGAGCACCAACAAGTTGAGGTGAGTGAACGAAAGCAGCGTGGTATGACATAATAACGCCTGGGAAATGGCATCAAAATGGCTGCACATTCTTTTTACATCAATGGCTTTCCATTCATCAATCCATCAGTCCATTTTCTACCGTTTATCATGAGATGGGTCTTGGTGGCAGATGGTTAAGTAAGGTAGGTCAGTCCCTCCCCCCAGTAACACTATCCAGTTCCTCCTGGGGGATCCGAGGTGTTCCCAGGCCAGATAAGATTTATAGTCTCTCCAGCGTGTTCTGGTTCTACCCCGGGGCCTCCAACCAGTTGGATGTGCCATGAAACCCTCCAATGGAAGGCACCTAGGAGGCATCCTGATCAGATGCCCAAACCTAGATGTCTGAGCTCCTTCCCATATCTATCAGAGTGAGTCCAGCCACCTTACAGAGGAAACTTATTTACGCCGCTTATATTCGCGATCTCATTCTTTCGGTCTTTACCCAAAGCTCATGAACATAGGTGAGGGTTGGAACATAGATTGAGTGGTAAATTGGAATCTTTGCTTTCCGGCTCAGCTCCCACTTCCTCACAACGTTCCGGTACAATGCCCACATTACTGCTGATGCTGCACCAATCCGCCTGTCAAACTCATGCTTCATTCTACCCTTGCTCTTGACCAGGACCCTAAGATACTTAAACTACCAAGATACCCAAGTTTAGGCAACAACTCGCCTCCCAACCGGACAGCACATTCGCACCACCAAGTGGTTACATATGGACGCTTGGATAGGGCCCCATTACCGTTATTTTTCTAAACTGCAACAGCAAATACAATTTATTAACACAATGAGGATATGTTGTTAATGTCAGTATTTGGCAAGTCACAAATATATTGACACGTAACATATCAATAAAATGTTCACAGACAATGTATTTGTCTTCCACCAAAATATCTAATATTGCAGTACAATATCTACTTATGATTACAGCATTACCATAAAACTTCAATTAAAAGCCGAATCCTAATTAAACACTGAAGCTCCCTTTTACTGGCCGGGTAATGCTACACATTTTGACAAATAAGCGCAGGTCTAAATTAGATGCCAGGTCTGGTTTTTAAAGTAGTTCTTTGGATGTACTGAGAGTGATTAACGCTCAAGTACCATGGCGGCAAAGAGAAAAAAAAAGTACGTCCTGAAATTCAAGCTGTCAGTTGTCAACTTTTCAGAACAAAAAACTCATGAGAAGCAGCAGCAAGATATTTCTCTATTAATTCAAAGAGACTGAGAGAATGGTGAAAAAATAAAGTTGAACTTAAACATCTGTCTGAGGAAGATGGTAAAAGGGCCAGGTGGAGGGAGGAAGAAGGCCAGCGATGAGCTGGAGCTAAACTACAGGCCATGAAAAGAGTCACATAACTGTGGTGTTGGCTGCAAAAGCGGACAGGACAAAACTGAAGCTTTATGTGGTACCACGGGGTATCAGGGAAGTCAAACAATGCAAACATCGGTGGAGTGGTGGTAGCCTCCTCCAAAAATGGCTGGATTCCTAATTGTAGCCCGGTAATTTTTATACAAGTAATATACATACTGGTTTAAATAATCAACTTGATAGTATTTCCCATCTTTGCTGGGCAATAGTTTTGTGCAAAAGGAATGAAAGGGCTGTCCCATATACAGGACTGTCCCAATTATAGGATGGTTGAGTTCAGTGATTGAAGCAAATAAAAGCCCGGATATTAATTTAAGTTATATGATATTAAACTTTTTAATGGTTATGTTTACACTCTCACAACACTTGATTAAGGTTAGGGAAAGATTGTGGTCTGGTTTAATTCAGAAAAAAAGTTCACAGTGACTTCAGACACAAAATATTGATTTATATTTAACCAAAACCACCATCTTTCCCTAACCTTCCGGCAGAGAACCATGGCCTGGGACTTGGAGATGGTGACTCTCATCCCAGCCGCTTCATACTCAGCTGCAAACTGTCCCAGTGCATGCTTGAGATCACCACTCAAGGTCACTGGCTCTAATATGTCAAATACAATCATTAACTGTAAAAGGCCACTCTGAAATGGAGCCTGTAAGTTGAGGTGAACAGAAATAAAGAGCCCGTTTACTGTGTGCGCTCCAAACGAACTGCTCCTGTCTGACAAACAACACTTCTGTCCAAACATCGATTATTGGAATACTGCACAGGCTTTTATACGGCTCCCTCCAAATAGTTAAATTGCCATTCAGACACCAACACTTACGTGAAATATTTGGTTGAATTCAGCTTACAAATCATAGCAAGAAACTCATTCATAAGACTATGAAAGTGTTAACAAACGCTCGTTCGGCGAGAACACAACAAATTTATGTACTGTTTGGCTCTGTTGGCTCTACAGTCAGATACTGTATTTGCAGAGTGGGCGAAAGGTGATTGCAAGCCTCTGTTTAGAGTTGAGAGTGGCAGGAAGCAGCAGCTAAAACAGCTAAAATTTTTTATCTTTGTGTGTGATAGCCAGATCAGGCAACAATGTGCCTTCCTACCAACTCTGGAATGCCTTTCTGATCTATGCTGACATAGAAATTTAATTTCAAAGGAGGAATACTTGATTAGAGCCCAACTCATCACAGATATAACCTTATTCTTATATTACAGCATGGACATGCCAAAAGCAGCTTCGAGGTAGCTTAAAAATAGTGTGTCCATTACAAAGTTTGTACACCAGAGAGCGTTGACAAGTTTATTGTTACACTGTAAAATATCACTCAGTGTCGCAACTCTTTAATAACCAAATTTAAGGAATCCTTATAAAAACTGTTGATGTGTTTTAAAAAACAAGTATCAGCTAATATTCTACAATCAGATTTTTCAAAATTTTCAAATATCAGTATAACATATGGGCCGACTTCAAAAATTAGGTATTGGTTAGGCTAAATACTGAGATACAACAAAGCAAACTTGTGTTTGCAACTTTTCAAACAAGATATATAAACCCCAGTTTATTGATTTCTGGAGAGGCAAGAATTTACATACTGCTGCAAATTCTATTTTAGGTTAATAGTTCTGTGTGGGTAAGCAGTTTGAGGAGTGAGTAAGCAGGAGTGACAGACTCCACCACTAAAGAGGAGATGTAATTACAGAATGCAAATACATTGAATTTCTATCGCTGAAAAAAGAGTAAATGGTTTCAAAAACCAAGTTTGATTTAATGAAAATAGCACCTTTTATATAGATTACTGCAATTCATAGTGCTTTACAGATGACTCGACAAGCTGATGATCACAGCTTGTCTAAACAGGAGGTGTTTCAGCCACATTTTACTCTTACTGTACTGTATGTATATGTGTGAAAACACAACCCAAATCATACATTTACTCTTCAAGTTCCGTTTTACACTTAAGTCAATTCAATTCAATTCCGTTGTATTTATACAGCGCCAAATCATAACAGAGGTTATCTCAGGGCACTTTTCATATAGAGTAGGTCTAGACCGGACTCTTTATAGTTACATTTACAGATACCCAACCTTCCCCCATGAGCAAGCACTTGGCGACATTGGCAAGGAAAAACTCCCTTTTAACAGGTAGAAGCCTTGAACAGAACCCAGCTCATGGTGGGGGGGGGGGCATCTGACTGGATGGTTGGGTTGAGAGAGAGAGAGAGAGGAAAGAGAGGATTGCACAATACACGTTCCACATAAAGATGTATAATATAATGAGACTAATAATAAAACTAATAATAGGGCTAATAATAAGACTTATAATAATAATAATAATAATCATAATAATAATATTTGAAGCAGTGGATGTTGAGCAGGATCATGGGGGCAGTAGGTGGTTTGCAGCCACAGATCCAGACTCTGCAGCTCTAGAGGCAGAGATACCTGCAGAAAGCGACAGGAGGAGAGAGGAGAGAGACGAGAATGAAAAGAACTACAGGAGAGAGAAGCCACGCTAGTAACAAGTACTGATGCCAGATGAATGCGTACAGATGGAGAGGGAGAGGAGAGAGCATCATGGAAAGTTCCTCGGCAGTCTAGGCCTATAGCAGCATAACTAAGGGATGGTTCAAGACAAGCCTGAGCCAGCCCTGTAAGCTTTATCAAAAAGGAAGGTTTTAAGCCTACTCTTATATGTGGAGAGGGTATCTGCCTCCCAGACCCAAACTGGAAGATGGTTCCACAGTAGAGGAGCCTGATAACTGAAGGCTGTGCCTCCTATTGTACTTTTGGAGACTCTAGGAACCACGAATAAGCCTGAGTTCTGGGAGCGCAGTGTTCTAGTGGGGTAAAAGGTACTATGAGCTCTTTAAGATATGATGGTGCCTGACCATTAAAGGTTTTGTAAGTGAGGAGGAGGATTTTAAAATCTATTCTGGATTTTACAGGGAGCCAATGCAGAGAAGCTAACACAAGAGAAATATGATCTCTTTTCCTAGTTCCTGTCAGTACTCGCGCTGCAGCATTCTGGATCAGCTGGAGAGTATTTAGAGATTTGTTGGGAGATTTGCCTGATAATAAGGAATTACAATAATCCAGCCTAGAGGTAACAAAAACATTGACTAGTTTTTATGCATCTTTTTGAGACAGGATGTGCCTGGTTTTTCCTAAGTTACGAAGGTGAAAAAAGGCAGAACTTGAAGTGTGTTTTATGTGGGAGTTGAAGGACCTAAACCCGTTTAGAGTAGTTCCTTTAGTGCCAATTAAATGTTCCAGTCTCTGGGGTAGGATGTGATGGTCAATGGCATCAAATGCAGCACTAAGATCTAACAATACAAGTTTGTTTGTCCAATGCAATTACAATATCATTTGTAACTTTCAGTGTTGTCTCTGTGCCATGATGCACTATAAATCCTGACTGAAATTCCTCAAATAAACTAATGTAGAAATGTATAAAATCCCACAACCGGTTGGCGACAGCCTTCTCAAGGATCTTAGAGAGAAAGGGAAGGTTAGATATAGGTCTATAGTTGGTTAAAACATCTGGATCAAGATTAGGCTTTTTAAGAAGAGGTTTAATTACAGCTGTTTTAAAGGAATGTGGTACATAGCCTGTTAATAAAGCCATATCAACTAATAAAGAAGTGATAACTAAGGGTAAAACTTCCTTAAGTAGCCTAGTTGGAATGGGGTCTAAGAGACAGGTTGAGATCGTTGAAGTTAGTTGGCTAAGGTCGATGGGAGAGACACTATTTAAGTAGTTGGCTAAGGTCGATGGGAGCGACACTATTTAAGTATATATCAGATTTTACAGCTGTTTCTAAGATTCCTGTGTTTGAAGATAAATCGGTGCCGGTTGAGGGTAGGAGGTGGTTAATTTTTGTCTCTAATAGTTACAATTTTATCATTAAAGGAGCTGACGAAGTCGTCAATACTGAGAGCTATAGGAATACATGGATCAATGGAGCAATGAGTCTCCGTCAACCTGGCTACAGTGCTGAAATGAAGCCTAGGGCTTTTCTATATATTTTAAGTTTATCTTGCCAGGCTAAGCGTGATTCTTCCAGTTTGGTAGAATGCCATATCCTTTCAAGTTTTCACATTGTTTACTTTAATGTGCAGGTTTGGGAGTTAAAACCATGAAGCTAGTTTGTTTTATTATCTTCTTTTTTAGAGGGGCAGTAGAGTCGAGTGTCATTCTCATTGAGCCTGCAGCACTATCAACTAGATGATCAATTTGGGGGGCAATAAAGTTAGCAGGAGTCCTCTGTTATATTGTAACATGGCAGTGAATTAACTGCTGATGGAATAATTTCCTTTAATTTAGCTACAGCACTATCAGATAGACATAGCAAAAACATTTTTGTTTAATGGTGTGGCCTAATAGTGTGTAGTCCAGTAATAGGAATTCCAAAGTTACCAAATAATGGTCAGATAAAAGAGGATTCTGTGGAAAGACTATTGAATGTTCAGTTTCAATGCCATAAGTCAGAACAAGGTCGAGGGTGTGGTTAAAACAGTTCGTGGGTTTATTTATAATCTGAGCGAAGCCAGTTAAGTCTAACAATGAGATAAACGCAGTTCAAAGGCTCATTGTCAACGTTCACATGAATATTGAAATCACCTACTATAACTACTTTATCTGTACTAAGGACTAAACTTGATAAAAACCCTGAGGATTCAGATATAAATCAGAGTATCGGCCAAGAGCGTGGTACACTAGAACAAATAGAACAGGCTTTAAAGTTTTCTAGGTTCGATGTGAGAGACAACGAACCAGGCTTTCGAAAGAGTTACGGAAAGAGTTTAGGGTTGATTATTAGGCTTGAGTTAAAAATGGCGGCAACTCCACCTCCTCGGACGGTCCCTCGAGGAATTTTAGTATTAATATGAACGGGGTAGTCGATTCATTTAGGCTAACATATTCATCATGACACAGTCAGGTTTCAGTGAGACTAAATATATCAATATAACGATCTGATATTAGATTGTTTACTGATACAGGTTTAGATGGGAGTGATCTAATGTTTTACAGTCCACATTTAATTCTCCTATTTTGTTGTACTTTTGCAGTGGTGGTCTTAATTTGTATTAGGTTTTTGTGCACCACTCCTCTTCTGTTTATTTTTGAGTTAGTTATTTTTGATGGTCGGGGGGCAGACACAGTCTCTATAGGGTTTTGGGTGAATGACTGATGTGATGGAATTACAGAAAAGCGTGTAAGACTGCAACTCTGCCTCCTGTTCTCAACTCTGGGTTGTCATGGTTTTGGTCTACTAATAAACTCAGTCAGATTTCTAGATATGAGAGCTGCTCCATCCAAAGTGGGATGTATGCCGTCTCTCCTAATCAGACCAGGTCTTCTCCAGAGAGTCCGCCAATTATCTACAAAACCCACGTGGTTTGCTGGACACCACCTCGACTGCTAGCGGTTGAATTATGAAATGTGGCTAAACATGTCATCGCTGGTCAGATTAGGCAGGGGCCCAGAGTAAACTATTGTCTTTGCGTATGTACACACCGACTCAACATTGATTTTTTGTGACATAACCACTATGATTGTGCGTTGGGCTTTGAGCGCTGCCAATAGTGCGCCTGAATACCTCCTGTGTAAACAGGCGGAGAGCTGAAGCTGCAGCTGCTCCTCCGCTGCTTTCACTGCACGGGCTCTGTAGATATTGTGTCAGACACATCAATGGAAAACAGTAAAACAATTTGAGACCGATGCACGATGCAAAAAATGATTAAAAAAAGAAATGATAAACCAATAACATAGCTAAAATGTGGATTGAAAACAGTAACAAATATATAATGGCTAGAAAATATTCTAATCAAAAGCCAGGCTAAAGAGGTGAGGTTTAAGTTCACATTTAAAGTTATCAGCACTTTGAGCTGTCAGATCCTTGGGCAGTCTGTTCCAACCACTCAGAGCATATACACTAAAAATGGCCTCACATAAAGTTTTTGTCCTGAGCTTTGGAACAATCAAAAGATTAGATCCTCCTGTAAGAACGTGAAGTCAAGTAAAATAATTATGAAATCAATATGCAAACTGACCAATGTGACCAATGTAACCAATGTAAGGATTTAAAACAGGTTTAATGTGTTCTCTCCTTCTCATCCTAGTCAGCACTCAAGCAGCAGAGTTCACTCGTAATTGATATATTACTTTTTTGGGAGAAGAGCATTGCAGTAGTCTAACCTGCTGGATATAGTCTAGTCTAGTTAGTCTCTGTGTGTTAAGAGAAATGGACAAATATTGGCTATATTTTTCAAATTATGAGAAACAGATTTGGTGCCCTAACCCACATACGGCCAAAAGTAAATTATTGGTTCAGAGTGAAAGACTACACCAGGGCTCGGGGTGAGTCCAAGAGAATTTAATTTTTTGGTCAGTTTCTCTCTCAGAGCCTTATAACCTATGACTAAATTTCAGTTTTATTCTGGCTGAGCTGTAAAAAGTTTCATAACACCAGGCACTAACATCTAAAACACTGAACTGCCCTGTGACTGTTCATTCAGTCACACGGCAGTTAATCACACAGTTGTGTGCTGCTGCTTCACCCTAATCCCAGTCAAACACACTCTGCTGACTCAGCAGGCTGATGCATGACTGTCCTGTCTGTTGTGTTGTATATGCAGGGTCCCAAAAACACAACACACGCACCTTTTATTTAGAACATACAGCAGCTTCAGAAATATTCTTTTCACCTTCGCTTTACATGTATTGTGTTGTAAAATAGAAAACATATAAGAGATTGAATATTTTTTGCCATCAATTCACACATATTGACTACAGCATACGCTCACCAAGCACTTTATTAGGAACACCATGCTAACACTGGGTAGAGCCTCCCTTTGCTCTCAAAACAGTCTTAATTCTTAATTCTGTGTGACATGATTGCATCACATAATTTCTGCAGATTTGTCGGATGCACATTCATGCTACCAATATCCTGTTCTACCACCTCCCGGATATGTTCTATAGAATTTAGAACTGATGACAGGGGAGGCCACAGAAGTACACTGTACTCATTGTCATGTTCATGAAACCAGTTTGAGACAACTTTTGCTTTGTGACATGGTACATTATCATGCTGGAAGTAGCCATTAGAAGATGGTAAACTGTAGCCATATAGGGATGCACATGGTCAGCAACAATAGTCAGGTGGGCTGTGGCCTTCAAACCATGATTTATTGATATTAAGGGGCCCAAAGTGTGCCAAGAAAACATTCCCCACACCAGTACACCACCACCACCAGTCTGGAGCAAACTACGCAAAAACTCTAAAACGTTCTGCCAAACTGGAAGAATTTCCCTTAGCCTGGCAGGATAGTCTTAAAACATACAGGAAGGCCCTCTGTAATGCCAGAGCAGCCTATTACTCATCTAATAGAGGAAAATAAAAAAAAACCCAATAGAACACTGCGCTTCCAGAACTCAGGCTTATTTATCGTTCCTAGAGTCTCGAAAAGTAGAATGGGAGGCACAGCCTTCAAGTTATCAGGCTCCTCTGTTGTGGAACCATCTTCCAGTTTGGGTCTGGGAGGCAGACACCCTCTCCACATATAAGAGTAGGCTTAAAACCTTCCTTTTTGATAAAGCTTACAGTCAGCACTGGCTCAGGCTTGTCTTGAACCATCCCCTAGTTATGCTGCTATAGGCCTAGACTGCCGGGTGACTTCCCATGATGCACTGAGCTCCTCTCTCCTCCTCTTCCTCTCCATCTGTACACATTCATATCGCATCAGTGCTTGTTACTAACTTGACTTCTCTCTCCTGTAGTTTTTTTTCTTTCTCCTCTCTCTCCTCTCTCTTCCTGTCACTTTCTGCAGGTATCTTTGCCCCTGTTGCTGCAGAGTCTGGATCTGTGACTGCAAACTACTACTGTCCCATGATCCTGCTCAACACCCACTGCTTCAAATATTACTATTATCAACTATTATTGTATTTAGTTTTATTCGTTTATTATTCACCCTATTATTTTAATTACTAGTTTTATTATTAGTCTCATTAATGTTACATATCTTTATGTTGTACCTGTAGTGTGCTATATCATCCCCCCCTCCATCCCAGCCGGTAGAGGCAGGCGGCCGCCCACCATGAGCTGGGTTCTGTTCAAGGTTTCTACCTGTTAAAAGGGAGTTTTTCCTTGCCAATGTCGCCAAGTGCTTGCTCATGGGGGAAGGTTGGGTCTCTGTAAATGTAACTATAAAGAGTCCGGTCTAGACCTGCTCTATATGAAAAGTGCTTTTCAGTTTGGCATGGATGACATGTCTCCATCTCAAAAAAAAAAAGCTCACTTGAACTTCCTCAGTTAAAGAAGCTTTTTTTCCTCATCTCCCAGGACTTTCTCCAACTAACTAGCTAATTAAAATGTTTGACATGCAAACAGCCATCTCAGTCTTTGTACCTCATCCATATTTACATAATCAACATCTGTTTTTATCTTACTAAACAAAGTATTGTGCAGTTCCCAGTCATAGGGACAATAAAACACAAATCATTCAGATGACACATTGAGAAGATCCGTGTTTCTTCTACCAGGCTGACAAACTGTCCAGTTTCAACAGTAAATGGTAAAAAACCAGATCTCATCTGGCAATACATAGATCTTTGCTTTTCAGATAAATTATATACAACATAATTCTCTGTACTATATTCATTTTTTAATCATCCTAAATGTACATACGTCTGGTTTAGTCCCCACTGTATATTGTCAGCCCACTGATACTTACTCTTTGCAAACAAAGATTCTCTGAACAAACGTTAAGTTGTTTTTTTAATAATGAAAACTCACCAAACCTGGATAATAATCTGCACAACAACTTTGTTTATCCCAAATAAATCTTTCTTGTCAGCAGCTTTCTTACATATCAAGTAACAGATTCATAAGTGAGCTGTACATATCTTCCAGGAAGCCTCACATGGTTCCCATCTCACGTCATCCACTATTGGTGCATATTAGTGCACACCCAGAACATATCTTATGCACTGATTCAGTAACGAAGATAGTTCTAAGGTGGGGTGACCGGATGTCCCCATTTTCTGGGGACAGAAAATGTCCGTCGGAAATGTCAGAGTTTTTAACTGTGAAATAAAAAGTGTCAGGTAGGAAAGACCAGGCACCAGAGCAAACGGGCAGAAGTCTCGTGTTGTGCTTGTTTTGGCCAACAGAGGGGGCTGGCTGCTCGCTATAGAAGTTTCATATCACTCCTCTTCTACTACTAACCATTTACACACCTAGTTTTAGAGAAAACTGCTGTGTAAAACTCGACCAGACACTAGCAAGTGTCAAGTGAATTCACAACATCACCACAAACGTCTTTTCAAGCCAGGAGGTAACCCAGGGGTAGAATCAGGGGTGGGGTTATGGAACTTAGGAATCATACTACCAGGTTATACGTAGGTGATTTGTAGGCATGCAATCTACTTGGATGTAGGCTACCATGCAGTCTACAAAAATAGTGCATCATTTTTAATTTAACTTATTTAACATGCTGTTTGTTTAGCAGTTGTTGAGGGCTTTAATGCTTGTTGGTAGAGTGGAGAGGAAGGACAGGAGGAACACTGGATAGGAGCAAAAGTGAAGGAGACTGAGGACAAAAGGTAAATAAATAATTACAGAGCCTGCCAACTTATTATTCTAAACAATAATAAACATACATACAAAAATGAGGCAAGCAATGGGAATCTTTTAACCAAAGTAGTTTATCTGACAGTGTACTAATTATTATTAAAGACCATTTTCTTTATTGAGTGTTCCATAGTTTACCATAGCATTACTCACCATGGTAGGCTACAGCATAATTTTCTTACACTGTTTACAAAAATACTTAGTTAGTGCCCAGTTTTATCAGTCGGTCTCCACCATAGTTTAATTCAGTACAGTATTACCATGGTCAAAAAACATGAAACTGGAACTGTCCCCCTTTTTTATTTCACACATAAAAACATTGGATATTTTTAATGATATATTGATCGCTGAACTGGAAATGTCCCCGGTTTTAATTTCAGAAATCTGGTCAACTTATTCTAACGCCTTGAACCCCAGCAACACAGGACAGAAACAGGCTTGAAAAAGTTTTGAGTATTTTCTGAAAACTAACATCCTTCAAGTTTTTACTTTTATCAGTGACTCCTCCCAAATTTCTATGTACTGATTCAGCAACAAGCACCTTTTAGGAAATTATTTGTTCATCAGTATACAAACCTAGATATTTAATTGAATCCGCATATGCATAGCTTATGTGATCAAGCTTCAAACTGGTAAGTAAATTGGGTAGACGAGGAAACCCTAAAGTGGTTTATTTCAGTCATTGGTCATGAGGATCATTTCCCCTCAACACAATATCCCAATAGTTAAAGCTTTAATTTCTTTAGCCAAATCATTTATACAGATTGCAAACAAAGTGTGGGACAAAGCATCACCTTATTTCATCCCTGATGAAGTTGAGAACTAATTTGTGTAATGCTCCTTTTAATCTTACACACACTGTGGGATCACTGTAGAGGGCCTGTATAGCCTTATAGAATCTCTCATTTACCCCATACTCAATAAGCCTAAAAGCTAATGGATCCCCACTGATCATATCAAAAGCCTTCTGAAGGTCAATTATGAGAATGAAACATACGAAATGTGTATTGTATTTCACTTTATTTCTTTGTTTGATATGTTTATTTAGGCATTTTAAATCTTCCATACTACTGTAGTGCTCAGTCAGCAGTGACTAATCAGATATTGTGGCTATTTCCATTGCCTCATCCCAAATTTTGCACTTCTAAACTGGAACATCTTAAAATACAAATTGCATGAGAACAAATATGGGATTTTCACCGGTGACACTTTTCTTCCATTTACCTGCACAAAACCCTGGTGTTGTCCTTTAGTAAATAAGGAGAAACGCAACATAGCTGTTTAGTGCCTAAACAAGAACCAAAAATTCTCAATACATTTCCCCCCTCGGTTTTGATGTACCTGTCTTCAGTGAGTGTAGCTGAGTCAGTTAAACCCACTAATTAGACAGAGCTTCCAGATACTTTTGGAGATGTCATGTAGTTGTTATCGAGTAGTTCCATCAAGTAATATTGAGCCAGATGTGGACTCCAAATATCGAACTCAATCCAGTTCTACAGACATTTCAAAAAACATTAGAGAAAACAGAATTTATAGAAGCTCAAATTCTGTCAGTGGGTCAGCAAAGTGAATGTGTGAATTATACATTTCTGTACTTCTGCTTAATAATAATTTAAAAATTAGTATTGTGTGTAAATTGAAGGCTTTATGTACTTAAAAATTAATGGTATATTAATCTATAATGCAAAAACTTGTACTTCTTAACTACTGCTGAGTACTAAATACTATTAAAGTCCCTGCATATACAGCACATGTACAGTATTTTGCTTAAAAAGGTTTTTTTCCCCTAATTTGACACTGTCTCATGTTGTGGAAAGTGAAAATCTTTTCTTGTCAGCTGCAGATGATAGTTTGTACTCAAATACCAGTTGACACAATATTCATATTTTTTTTATAGGTCTTTATTGCTTGCAAGCAAGAGCCATTCATCCATCCATCCATCTAGCTATTTATCTATCTATATGTATATTATATGTATATATGTAAATACAGATATGGATATAGATATATATATAGATAGATCATTAGCTGTTCTTATGCTCAGTGACTTCTTTCTTCTTTCTTCTTTCTAGAATGAATTGTCAAATGATGATTTCAGATTAGAAGTAACTCAAATTCATAAGGTAGGTGCATGTGTCTGTGCCTCTATAAAAAAATTATTGTGTTGAACGCTTCCACCTGCATATTTAGCTGCGTATGTATGTGTGTGCGTAGGATTTTACAATGGAGACATTTGCGGGCCCTGTTTTTGCCAGCCTACGTTGCTCTTTAGGCATGACAGAGCAGGAGTATCAGCAGTCACTCTGCTCTGAAAACTGCTACCTCCAGTTCATCAGCAACTCCAAGAGCAAGGCCGACTTCTTCCTGACGTGAGTCACCACACACCAACTGTTAACTCACTAACACCCACAATTGTTCCACTGTTTTCATAAGAAATCAACATTTATTTTCGATTTAAATCCTATTTGCCTGTCCTCAAGCCCTAAAATTACAGTATCTCTAACCATAACTCTAAACCTAACCTCAGCTGTTACCCTTAGCCTTATAGGATTATTCAGGTTAATTTCAAATTGTTGTATTTCCCATAAATGTAGCTATTGTGACTGTGGGTCGTGTAATTTTGCACTCAGCACCTCCATTGTAGAGATTTAGAGAAGCATAGACTCATGCAAAACAAAGTATATCAAGACAAGCTGCATGAGCTTTCCAAATAAACATGGTTTTCAATTAATAATTTCAAATGCTTGTATCTGAGTCTGACCAAAAGAATGGACATAATGGCTAACTGCGTAGGTATCTACATCTGGGTCAACTTGCACACTGATTGTTTACATTTGAGAGGCTGTGGATAGCTTTCCAGATAGCTTGTATTGATGCTAAAGAAGTCATAGCAAATGACTATCTGCAAGTTTGCTGAATTGCAAGAATAGAATGACAAGATATGCAATGCTACCGCTTCCGCTGTGGCTGAGACTTCAGCTGTGGCTAATTGCTTTGCAATTTCACCAAAACACAACTCAGAGATTCCACCTTCTATTTTTTATCTGGGACTAATCATTGAACACAAGTGTAACCTTTTCTCTCAGCTACCATTGTAACTTCGGATCACAGTGGATCCAGGAAAAGGTATAACCAGATGCTAGCGTTAATTGCTGGTTGGTCACACATTTTGTTATCCCTGACACAGCGATTTATGTGTTGTCTTTTTCTTACCATATGGAGAACTGATCATTCTGTCCAGCTGGCTTCAATCTTTTCTTCCAGATGGTTTCGGGGAGGTAAAACAAAGTGTGCAGGTAAACAATTTTGATAAGCACTGTGGATTCATTGTTGTGGTTACACCGCTGAAATTACTACCATCTTTAGTCATATCTATTTTCCAAGTCTGGCATCAACCTCATTTATGTGATCCACCATTATCTCGGGGAGACATGACATATACCATTGACTGGGGGAGACAGAGAAGGACAAGTACTGCTGCAGGAGGCTTTTAGGTTCCTTTGCCTCAGCTAGCGGGCTGAGTGAGGGAGGCAGTGCACCATTGACCAGAGGAGGCCGCGAAAGGACTGCTACATATTTGGCTTGCAGTTGCCCTGCCCTCAGTGAGAGGGCTGTCCATGGAGAGTGATGTGCCCTTGACCGGGGGGGAGACTGGATGTCTCTGAGTGGTTCAGAGAATTGGTTACTGATGGCCACCACCTGTTAAGTACAGAAAGTGTCAAAGATATCAGCTGAGAGGTTTGTGTCTATTGCAAGTGGTGGAGGATTAAGTAATATTTTGAAGGTGTAAAAAAACCTCTGATTATCTGTGGTACTGCTGATCTTATCATTGTAAAAAGCAGTTTTAACAGCACTGATGCTGGATGTAAAGGAAGATGGGAGCAACTATATAACCCTTTAGATTACCTGGATTTACCTTATTTTTTCTCAGCAGCTCTGAGATCAGTATGCAGCCTTCGCATGGTATCAGTCAGCAATAAGAGAGGCAGGTTAGCTCAGGCAGGTTTGGTGGACAGAGGATACAGGCTATCCAGAAATAGCAGGCTATCCAGTGTAGAGCAGAGAGATTCTGTTGCATCATAGACCTCTAGTGAGGAAAATGTGCAACGTGGGAGACAGGTTGCGGAGGCTCCGGCAAAATGAGACCAGACGTGGTGGAACAGGGGGCTGTTCCGGGAGGCATAAAGTGAAGCGAATGAAATAATGGTCAGAGAGGGGCCTGAGGCGTGACTGTTAGACTGTCTATTTTGGACGGGAATGAGGTCAAGTTCTTTGCTGGCTTTGTGAGTCAGAGGGCTGCAAACCAAAATTAGGTCAAATGAGAATATCAGGGACAGGTAGTCCATAGAGCTCAGATTGTCCAAGTGGATGTTCATGTCACCTAGGATGAGTAGTGGTAAGCCATATTTCAGAATGGAAGACAACAGTGTGTCTAGCTCATCTACAAAATCACCCATTTCTCCTGGTGGAAAGTGAATGACAACCACAGAGACTTTTACCGGAGCAATCACCATAACAGCATCTCAAAAGAGATGTATTTCTTTGGCGGCAACAGTTGAGTGAATTTCCCTTTGTCAGAATTTAGGAAACTATTCCTACCTCCTCTCGCTTGGACAGAGGGGAGGTATGGGAAAATGTGTAGTTAGTGGAGAGCGCAGCTAGGGTAGCAGTGTTTTCTGGTTTGATCGAAGTCTCAGTGAGAGCCAATAGTGTATAAGTAGTGTATAAGTAGTGTGTAAATACACAACACCATGGTTCTTTTGTTATCGATAGATTTATTCATCTTAACTGCACTTAAGTCAACATCGGTGTCATCAAATCCACTGTCAAACTGTTCAAATACATGCCAATGGACTGAATAAACACACATTCATATCACACACAAACTGTAGAAACCTAACTATAAATATGCACAGCGAAACATGTAATAAACATGTATGCTGACTGTATACAACCAAGAGGTTTGAGTCCACTTGAACATTTTTCATGGGAACTGTAGTTTTTTTTTTTCTTCCTACAAAGTAAAAGTTGTTTAACTTTGTTAAATCACTAAGGTTTGAATCTCGTAAAGTATAATATGGTAAATTCTGTAGTGGATGGCAATGTGTTATGTAAAAAGTAAACCCCCAGATGTTCCATCTTGACTTCACCTGCTACAGCTACTTTCTTTGTCTACTTTCAGTCAGACTCAGAGATGATGATTTATTCCTGCAACTTGCCCTGATGTACATTGTTCAGTGTCAGTCCTCGCTTCTCTGAAGCTTTACAAGGGAAATGTTGAATGCAAAGTTAGTATAATGGTGTACAAGTGTGCAAAAACTATTATCTTACAGTTCATGAAAGCAAGGTGTTGCAGCTCTAAAGCTGAATGACAAGTTCTATGACTACATCCAGTATGTTGTGTTAGGTACTGGTAAATCTCAGACATTAGAAAGAATAACAACTTTTTATTATAAAAGGGTCAAAGTTTTTTGGATCATTGATAGGATAGAGATCTACTTACCCTGTGCTTTTGAACTTCTAGAAATGATAAGCGCTTCTTTTTGAAGACCCAGAACAATAGGGAAATCAAATTCCTTCTTGCCAACCTGAAGATCTACATGGAACATCTGAGGAAATACCCCCATTCACTGCTGGTCAAGTTCCTAGGTACAGTACACATATACACACATACATACACAAATGACAAACTGTATTTGACTAAAATATCTAAACAAGGCAGAGAGCGAGCAGTCTAGGACCACCTAACTGAAATATAGATTTTTGAGTTGCTCTTGTACAGAACATTGTATTAACACTGATTTATACATGTCATATTTTATTATAGACTTAATTATATCGATACAGAGTGTGCGATAATGTCACATTACAATGTGTGATGCTTTTTTAATAGGGCAAAAAAGTGTTTCGCTGCTCTGTATGGCCTGAAAGCCTCCTGTTGCATGTAGCACTTCTGACCACACACATCGATGCTGTCACAGCAACTAATGAAAGACACCTATTGTGTAGTGCAGAAGCAATTTTCTGTGTGAATTTACCCTTTAAATGACCACAGTACTGGTTTACCGTGTGCATCAGTATGAATATATCTAATTAATCCTAATTAGTTAATACCCAAGTTAACTACAACTACCTCAAAATTGTACTTAAATACACTACTTGAGTAAATGTACTTAATTACTTTCCATCACTGTCCATGTTTGATTATTGTTTGTCGTCTGAATTTCATTTTCTGTCAATATTAGTCTCTGAAGTCATGCTAGAGGCATGGCATGGTAATGTCGGTCAGTCCATCACTCTGTCTTGTGTAAAGCTAATATTAGCTAATGGCTCGGGGACATGGTTGAACATTTAGCAGTTCAGGAGCTGGTGGAGACCAAAACAAAGCTTGAAAGAGAGTAAATATTGGACTTACATTCATTGACTGGCCAGAAACACGACTAAAATGAATGCTAAATTTACTCTGTATTTGCTGGATGTGTAAATAGCCAACTGCCTGCCAACACGCTCGCCATAACCATGTTAGAAGATATGTAAGATACAATGTTGCACTGGACTGAGTGATTTCTTACAATTTTTTCAAGGTGTTCACAGGATCAAAATCCCAAACAGACGGAAGGTACAGATCACATTTTATAACTGTTCTATGTTGTACCATAATTACAGGATGTTACTAAGGATTATAAAACACATTTTCATTTTTTCACCTGTCCTTTGCAGAAATACTTCATTGTTATGCAAAGTGTGTTTTATCCAGATGATCGAATCAATGCCAGGTAAATTTTGGTTTGCTCGCCCCCAGAAATAATAAGCGTCATTGATATTAGTAACAGTGCAGCCTCTTTATGTTGTTTGGTGTGTGTTTTGTGTTGCCAGGTACGACATTAAAGGCTGTGAGGTCAGTCGTTGGACAGAGCCATCAGCAGAGGGAAGCCCTATTGTTGTGGTTCTCAAAGATCTCAACTTTGAAGGCCAGTTCATCACTCTGGGTAAGGAAACGTGTGTGTAATGTGTGCTGTGAGTCAAATACCACTGTGTAATAGAAGTAAGGGTAGCATTATTACACCCCTCCTCAGGCCAGTCAATATATTGTTTCTACAACTGTGCCAAAACGCATTCCTCTATCTTAAATTAACCATGCGCAAACACCTAATTCAACTAAATCTCGTCCAAAAAAAAATTAAATGCCAAATTAATGTCCAATATATTAAACATCCTGTACATGTTTGCTGTGTATTTCTATACAGTCATGTTTGAGTTGTAACGTTATATGGTGTGTATATATGTTCAGATCAGCAGCGTCCCTGGCTCCTGCGACAGGTGGAGATCGACACACACTTACTCTGGAGGCTCAATGTGTTGGACTATAGTCTCCTCCTGGCCCATCAACCATTACACCATGATGAGCGCCATCACAGTCTTTCCTTTGCAAATTTCATCATGAGAGCCAAAAGGTTAGTGTCTTTAACTTGTTTTCCTGACATTCTTTTAAAGATTATTTTTTGGCATCTTGCCTTTTATTTGATAGTTGAAATAGAGCTATAGAGAGAGAAGGTTCTTTTTCATAGTATTCTTTTCAAGGTCTCACTATGGAAGCAAGCCTCGCTGCAACTCTCAGAAGCACCCATCTCAACACGCCAATCCTGACTGGTTGGTGAACATGTTCTTCCACACCGGATAGTCCCACCTACCATAAATAGTGTGTGCGGACAACACAACGCCATTCACAAACCTCTTCTCACGTGGAGCATATCTCGCATCAGGGTTGGCTAGCTTAACTGTCCACAGATGGATTTTACCAGCTTCTGTTGGCTGGCGCTAGCTAACTTTGGAATTTTTGCTTTCTTTGGTTACACCAGATTGGTCTCTGTGTGTTTTTTCCCTTTCCATCTACGACTTACCACATCTGGGCTCCTCTCCACGGTTGCTCGAGTGTCTTTGAGTGTTAGCACTCCGGCTAATCTCTCTGTTATCCGGCTAGCATACCAGCTACCTACCTCCACTTCTGCCTGCACAACAGCTCATGAGGAACGGAAACCAAAACTCCTTACATCAAAGGTAACAGAGACTCTAAGGCCCGTCCCTGTCGCTGTGGGAGTAAGATTTTGAGCACACCGGGTCTGTCCGAGCTGCTTAGGGCTAGAACATGCCTGGCAGGTAATCAGTGTTCCTGTCGACATTGTACAGTGTTAACCCTATAAATTCTCCAGAGACGGTTAGCGTGCCAAACTAGCTTGGCATGACCCTTGCCTCCCTATCAGTGATCACGCTGTTGAGCCCACAGAGGAGAAGGAAAACCTGGCAGAAGAGACGCTGGAGACTACCATCAGCTGGGGCTCCCAGTCTGAGCTAGCTGCAGGTCCCTCTCCTGAGGAAGACATCCTGGAACTGAACTATGGGAAAGATGAAGATGAATTCTCAGATATCCTCATATGAGAGGACAAAGATGAGGACGATTTCAGGAGTGATGAAGAAATCATCACTCCTGCAGCCACTTAAGTGGCCAAGATACCTGGCCTGCTGTAATTCTGATTCATTTTGTACACGCAGGCATTATTGTGTTTAGTATGGCAAAACAATTGGTTCACCTCCGTCGATCTGAAAGACATATTTCCACATTCCCATTCATTCCCCACATAGAAAGTATCTGATATTTACTTTAGATGTGGTTTGTTACGAGTACTGCGTTCTTGCCTTCGGCCTGTCTCTCAGTCCAAGGGTGTTCATACAGTACACAGAAGTGGCCACCGCCCTATTGAGATGCCAGGGCATCCACTTAGCAGTGTATCTGGACGACTGTCAGGAGGCCAGAGCACCAATGTGTATTCTCATATGTCACCTATCTGACTTAGGATCCACCCACAACCAGAGCACCTGACAATGTGGATTTGGCCACTATCCAAATCACTAGTGTGATTCTTGCAGGAACTGATCGACAAACAAAAAGCCTTTTCCACGGTTAAAGTGTATTTGGCACTCATTGCCACCTGCCATGCGTGATTTGGAAGTAAAATAGTTAGCCAGCACCCACTGCTCTGCCGTTTTATGAAGGGAGTGCATAGGTTTCTCCTTGTCTCCAGACTGCTGGTGCCCCCGTTGGATTTGGCTCTGGTGCTGGAGGGACTGACGGGTCCTCCTCTTGAACCACTGGAGGAAGTGGACTTCTGAAGACAGTGTTGTTACTAGCTCTGGCTTTGACTAAACAGGTTAGCAATATCCATGCGCTCTCGCTGCACCCTTCATGTGCTCAGTTTGCCCCGGGGGATGTGCGAATGACGTGGAAGCCCAATCCAGCCTTTGTGCTAAAGTGGTTGGTTCATGTTCCCTTATTGACCTTGCGGCTGTCACTGTCTTACCTATCGCAAAGCAACGCCTCGCCGATTGGGTGTTGGAGGCTATTGCATGGCATTTTTGAGTTTAGGTCTGCAGGCTACTGCAGGTCTGCTTGCACACTCGACTCATGGCTTGTCTCCATCCTGGGCCTTTTTCAGGGTGGGTTTCTGTTCAGCACATGTGTGCTACAGTGAGTTAGTCCTAATGTCTCACTTTTGTCCGCTTCTATATGCTGGACATTCACCCCCGTGTGTGGCATGTGTGGTCTTGAAGTTTTAACTGGAACAGAGTGACTCTCTCCTGCAGGTTGGTGGATGCTAGATAATCTTGTCTGGCAATGCGGGCGCTACCACATCCCATATTGAGATATCAAACAAAATATTATGAAAAAGAACTTAAGGTTATACACATAACCCCAGTTCTTTGAGTATTATGACTGAGATGTCTCACCAGACAACCCTTCTTGCTTGGGCTGGTGAGAAGATGTTGTTTATCTTGAATGGCGTTGTGTCATCCACATGCACTATTTATGATAGCTGGCACTACCTGGTGAAGACTGACACATTCACCGTCGGGGTAACGAGATAAGTCCCTCTGAGGTTTGCAGCGAGGCTTGCTCCCATAGTGAGACATTCACTGATATTACTCAAAGAACCAAGTGTATGTATGTAACCTTAAGGTATGACATGCAACAAGTGTTCCCCCAGACAACAATCAAACCATGGACTTTGTGTTTATGTGGCTTGCACCTTAAGCATTCAGCCACCGGATGCCCCTTTGCTGGCATTCATGGCTGGGTTTCTCAACATTTTGTGGTCTGTGATGCTGTTTTCAGTTGCCTTTTCATTTTCAGTTTAATTCGAGAGCTGTAATCTGTACCTGTTTGTCAGTGCATACTTGTGTTAGTCTTAGAATTATCCCCAGTAGTCATGAAAAGATAAAGTAATCATAAAGTCAATCAGTGTAAAATTAACCAACGGCTATTTGATGATCAATTCATCAGATAAATCACTTATCAAGCAACAAGACTTAGAGTCTAAAGGCATGCTAGCAGCTTCGTGAGGCTGTAATTAGGCACAGCAATTCTTTAAGGTAAAAGTCTAACATCAGTATGCTAAAATGCTAATGGTGACAATGCTAACATGCTGTTTACCATGTTCACCATCTTTAATTAATAAGTTTGCAAATTAGCTAAGTAAAACCAAGCATAAAGCACAACTGAGGCTGATAAGAATGTCAGTAGTACATCATTACCCAAGGTACACGAGAAATTGAAGTTTTGACCTGACTGAACCCCTCCAGACAAAGAAAAATAATCTGCTTTGAATAGTAATTTCTATCTGATCTATCTGATTTTCATATTGCTCTTCCTCATCTATGAACAAATGTATTGGACATGTCTAAATGTAACACATCAGCAAATGGTGAGAGCTATTCATAGTAGCCAGAGGATGAATCCCCCTGACTTGATTTCTTGACTTTTCCTCTAGCGCCATTAGCAGGTCAAATTTTTCACAAATCCAGTGAAATATCCCAACATCTTCAAAATGGATTGGCACAAATTATGGTACGGACATTGCTGTTCCTCGGAGGATGAATTGTAATATTTCAACTTTTGGTGACCTTTTTTGGTTAAGAATGAATGACATTTATTGGATGGAAGGATTCCTGGTTCCCTCAGGGTGAATTGTAACAACTTTGGTGATCCCTTAACTTGTCATCTAGCACCATCATCCGGTCATAATTTGTCCAGTGCTTTGGTTTATGACCAAATGCCTGCAAAACAGATGACATTTCCATCAGCCTCTGCTATCTTTTTTTTGGTTTTACCTTGCATGTTAGCAAATGATAGCATGCTAACATGCAACATTTAGCTCAAAGGACTCTGACTTCTGCTAACACTCTGCTAGCACTTAAACATATTTTCTACATGCTGCAGGGTCTGGGTGACCTCAGTTAATAAAAGTCTGGGTTTGTTTTGGGTTGTGAGTTACATGTTTTAAATTTCATTTCTATATATCATGTTCCCATGACCTGGAACGGCAAAATCATTCAGGTTTTACAAAGCCTATCTGCCTCAACATATTTAAATAATTTGTTGTTTAGGCCTGAGTCTGCTCATCAGTTAAACCGTCAAATGACTATTTTAGCCATGCTAGCAGCATAGCTCTAGACATGGCAATGTTGGTATTTTGGTGGGTATACCACTTTGGTCCCGGCTGAAATACTGTATCTCTACAATGTTAGGGGGGTTGTCATGAAATCTTGTACATATATACTGTACATGTCCCCCTCAGGATGAATTCGGATCACTTTGGTGATCCTCTGACTTTTCATCTAGTGGTTAGGTCATGTGGTCACAATTATTATTGTCTAATACTTTGGTTTTTGACCAAATACCCATCAGCTTCATCGTCATTCCCATCAGCCTCAGCGGTACTTTGTAATTAGTGCCAATTAGGAAATGTTAGCATGCTAATATGCTAAAGTAAGATGGTGAACATGGTAAACATTATACCTTTACATCAGTCTATTAGTATTGTCATTGTGAGCGTCTTAGCATGCTGACATTAGCATTTAGCTTAAAGCATCACTGTACCTAAGCCTCACAGAGTTGCTAGCATGCAAGCATTCTTGGTCTTACACAATAGGTTCATGCACAATAAAGCTAATGCTCACAATAAATGGTGGTAAAAACACTGTTATGTAATAGCAATAGCATGCTACCTGTTATTTCTGTTAAAGCTAAATAGGTTTTTCATTGTTGTATGGCTAAGACAACTTAATGGTGCATTCAATGCTTGTGGTAATGAAGCAAAAACACATTTAATAATTTGAAAACATGCTATTCTTTGGAAATACTGCATCCAAGTTGATGTAATCAGATGAGATTATGTATATCCTAGTTACTTTCCTTGATTCCTCTGAACTTTTGCCTCATTTGCTGGAAGTTATGCCATGAATTATAAATTGATTTTATATGTATTCAAGGATTAATGTAATTATTTTTGATGCAGATTGATCTGTTCTACTAAGTTGATGTATCATCTGCCTGTCTAGACAAATCAGAACATTTCAACACATAGATGAATTGTGAACAAGGCCATACCCTTTCTCTTCCCTGTGACTGTTATTTTAGATCTGTGAATCCAGGTTCCAGCCCTGTCCACACAGGTGTAGTTTCTGTCCCCGGGGAAATCCCAGGTGATGACTCCATCTTACTTTTATCTGAAACGGATGGCGGGTGTTTGAAGAAACTACAAACAGGAGATGCATCAAGTGGTAACAACTTTGAAATGTGCCAAAAGCATGCTGGGCCAGGCAGTGATGCTACTGAGCTTCCTGACTTCAGGGCCCAAAACCGA
The DNA here is from genome assembly GCF_016859285.1 of Xiphias gladius. Classification (NCBI taxonomy): domain Eukaryota; kingdom Metazoa; phylum Chordata; class Actinopteri; order Istiophoriformes; family Xiphiidae; genus Xiphias; species Xiphias gladius. The sequence goes on from NC_053419.1 coordinate 1,643,553, forward strand.
CGTTTACTGCCCAACTTAAAGAATCCTCTGCATGTCATTGATGGGCCGGAGCAGCGCTACTTCATCGGCATCATTGACATTTTCACAGTTTACAGTTTTAAGAAGAGGCTGGAGCATTTGTGGAAGAGGCTGAGACATCCGGGCCGGTCTTTCTCCACAGTCAGTCCACAGATTTACTGCCTCAGGCTATGTCAGTGGGTACAGGACCATACCAAGTAGACCCTGTATGAGTGGTGGAGACTTACAACCAACTCTCAGCAAGCATGTCCAAACAACCAAATAGTCAACCAAAGTCCACACACACATGCATTCATGTGAAAACAAGTTTACCTACATCTGTTCCATGGTTCAGATCCTTTTATCTTTCCATATTTCCAAAACACAAACCTGACATCTATGGTGTTATATTTGTGTCTCTATTTCTAAGTGTGCAGTGAACTTTTTGAGCACAGAAAATTATTTTCTGCTGGTAGAGAAATTAGCATCACACAATACAATGAGACTAGTAATGCGCAAACAGAAATTTATTTGAGCAAACAAAAATCTTTTCTTTACTCACTAAATTTATTTGTGTGTTTTCCTTGCTGCACTAGACATGTCATAAATAATCATTTATGTACAACAGCTAAATATACAAACAAACTGCAAATGTTTGAAACCCACTTTGTGTCCAACTAAGAATTCCATCCAGTTACCATTCTCCTAGTGCTGAAAAAAAACAGCCACAAATTACAGCCTCCAATTCTCCACTTGGCTGAAATTGCAGCATGTTGTAACACTTTTCCAAGTTGCAAATGCTGGCAAACTTGAGAGCACATAACACTGTAACAGGGATGTTAATGTGCAAGAAAGCCACCGTGAGTGCCCAAAGGTCTGAGATTGCAGGGAATTTGCAAAAAGGGCAAATGAGTGAAACTGAGTGAGAGAGATTATTTCTGAGTTTATGTGGTTAATAGTAGATGTGCATTTAAATTTAGTGAGCACAGAACAGATTTTAATACTGAAATTAAATAATTATTTGCATGATTGTAAGTAAAAAAAAGAATTTTCCAAAAAAACCTGCCTGTTTAAAAATGTCCCAACCTGACACAAGTATAATTCCAGAGATATCATCTTTTACAGTCTGAGCAGTTTTCCTAGAGGAAAAAAAGGCTTCCATACGTGCCCTGTGACGCACCATAAAGAGGTCAGGAAAGTTTCTTGTTTTAAAAAAAAAAAAAGCTTCTGATGTGCCTTCGTAAAGAAAAGCGTAAAAATACAGACTTCAAGTGGGATTCAGAGACTTTAAATGCAAATGTCTTCCGGCATGTACTTCCAAACCCTATTTCATGGCCATTTTATTTACAGAAAGTAAGAGCATTAAAGGGTTTAATAAATACTGTACTTCCTTTTTTTGCAAGCAAAGAGCGTCCTGAAGCAAAAGTAATGGCAGCAGTGGATTTCATTTCTCTTCCCTTGAAGTTGGGACTGTCTAGGATTAAAAAGGTGACTGTTTGGAACAAGCCACCAATCCAGGTGTTCCAGCATCATTGAATGAAGTCGACTTTCAGTCTTTTTGGCATATTTTCATTTTTCAATATTTGTGCAATACAAAGGCAATTTAGGCACAAAAGGTCCATGAGCATGCTTGTACTTACCTATAAAATCATCTACCCCCAAATCTTGTATCCCCCTATTAAAATTTGTGCTGCATTCTTTGATTGACACTGAAAAGTAATACAAATGCCATTTGGAATTTCTTGTGCTGTGAAGTAACAGAATAATCCAGGATACGCGGCAATTAAAGGATAATTCTGGTATTTTTAAACCTATATTCCCCGGGCGGTATATTCCCATCTTTTTGGGTCTAAATGATTAATAGGGACAAAAATGTTGGAATTGGTCCAATATTGAGTGACAGTACTATAACCAGCAACCATGAAATGGCTGCAATGTAACCCAAAGGGGCATTTTTCTGCATCAAAGTTACAACAGAGACCAGAAGAAGCGAAATGTAAACATAAAGGTCTATCTCTGTAGGGATCTTTTCCATAATGTTTTCAGTCAATTGTAATAACAGTCTGAGTCTGTGAGTGGCAAAAACAAGCACTTTTAGTGGATGTACCTTGAGGCGGACAAATGCCCCTTTTAATTACACTGTGGCAGTTTTGCAGTTGCCAGCTATAGTGTTGTCGCTCAATATTGGACTGATTCCAGACATTTTTGTCTCTATTAATCATTTAGACCCAAAAACATGGGATATAGGACCCACGTTCAAAAATACCAGAATTATACTTTAAGGTAGATATTCTCAGCCCCCAAAATATTAACAGTTAATCAGTTGAACAGTTATAATATTAAAATAATATTGAAATATTCACACTCAACATCTGTGTGAAATGTAGACAGTACCAGTTCAGTTTAGCTTCTGTCTTAAGGGAGGTGCAATCCTGAAATTTTAAATATTTAAATAAAAACTTCAGTTATCTCTAAAAGAAAGGAAAAACAGACTAAACACTTGCAAACTGCTCATATGAGGACCTCCTGGTGGCCACCTAGCCATACAGGGATGGGTATACTTGAACAGCAGCTGTGATTTTGTTTATTATCATTTATCACTGGATTTCTGCATACATGGACATGTTTCCATATTTTTTATTGCATTCGGTCTGCATGTACAAGCTGCACAGACAAATTTCGGGCTGCACCCATACGCTCATCCACTGCTTATGTTGCCTGTCAGATGGTGAAATTTACGCTAGAGACAAGCAGATGTGGAAAGTAGAATTAGGGCTTAAGCAGTAGAAGTCCTCGGGAAAACTCAACCCGACCACTACTGGGTCACTGATGTGCACTTTTTAGTCCACCTGAGTTCCTGACTTAAATTGCTGTAGGTCAGAGGTCTGAAAGGAGCAGAGAACATTTGTCTTATTACACGTGTATCACATTGTGAATCTTTTGTTATTCTTGCATTCTTCCCTGAAATTAAGCAGTGCCCCTTTAGAATTTGACTATTAATTCACCATTAGCCTATAAATATGATGACAAAGAACAAAGATTTTTTTTTTTTAATTTAAAATTTAAATTAAATTTTTAAAATGTTTTGTTTGCTTAAATATTTTACTTTATTCTTTTGTATTAATGTCTGACAGTCTATCACTTTTGATAATGCCACCGACTTAGGCACCTTCATTCAGCAGCTTTACAGAACTCTTTCCTTGCTTTTAACCTTTTACACAATACATGCTTGTGCGTTATGTCTGCAAATACTGGGAAAGATATGTGCTGTAACCATAACCTAATGGATAAAGGATGTATAAGAGCTAAGCTGTGTGTCTGGTTTCCATTTCCACTTCACACAGACAGCGCATCCACTGATGAGACAAGACTTATTCACTGCGGGCAATACCCAAAAAAGGGATGTGGGTTTTTTTTTTAACTTCCTGATTATCTCAGCCTTTGAACTGAAACAAGAAAGGTGCAGAGCATTTGGCTTTTATCTCATACTGTATATTTTGGTTTGACTATATCACCCATGTGAAATCTATATCTATTTCTGTAAATAAAAATACATGAGGAGGATACACTACATAAATGGTGCAAGTAATTACTTCTGGATGAATAAAATGCAGTAAATTTCCTCACGGTTAAAGATTTAATGTACATTATATGGTTAAAGGATAAAAAATTTGCAGTTTTCGAGTCATCACAAGCATACTGTATTTTTGAAAGAGGCTTCAACAACCAGTTTAAACATAGCCTGAGGGCAGGCAGCCGTTTTTAGCAAACAAGCTCTGACCACTGTGCACTACCTGCCCCAAATCACACAGCCACAGATTGAGACCAACTGGTGAAGGAAGATTAAACAGCTGACAAGCCAGATGTTTCCCTTATGAGCTGGCGGACACCAAAACAGAGAGAGTGGATACTGGACCTACATTTGTCATGTGGACAGAAACACAATTCCAAACGCTCGTGCTGTTTGCCAACATGTTAGCAATAACAACTTTAAAATGTCACAATTCTGTGTGTCAGTTTGTTGTGGTGCTCCTCTGCCCTCAGGTGGCCAAAAACAATATGGCTTGCATCATGTGATATAATGAAAAATATCCAGTGCAAAAAAATATTTTAGGTCTCTCTCTCTCTCTCTCTCTCTCTCTCTCTCTTAATGACAGTTTTGACTTCAGGCCACGTGTACAGTACTTTAAATCTCTTGACATGGCAGCGTTTGCTACAGTAAATGTTTAATTTTTTTTAGTGATACTCTAGTTTTTGACCTAAGAAAGTCTGGCCATCTGGTTCAGAGTTTTCCCAGTGGACTGGCTGTAATCCCATGGTATTTAGTATTTCCACATTAAACCAAGTAGCTCCAGTAAGAGCTATGTGTTAGGCACATATGTCTGCTTTACTTGGCTACACTCTGCCTGTCTGTAAATTATGACAAGGTCAGACTGGGAAACACTGTCTGAAATATAATTATGTATAGAGCATGAATGAGCGTTAACAGGAGAGTGGTTTTAATCCAGCCACCACAACCACATCCTCATTAGTACCATTAGTATTAGACGTGCATTCCTCACAGGCAGAAATGCTGGCAGAAAAACCACAACTGAAAATGAATGAATGGCAAAACACGTTCCACAGTTCTATAATGACTGGTGGGTTATTTTCAACTGAGCTTAGATATTTTTCTGGTGGGTTTCTACTGTTTGAGACTGTCATATGACGGTCTGTATAATGAACATTTTTACTTTTGATAATCATGTACATTTTGCCGATAATACTTCTGTACTTTTACTTGAAAATTTTGAATGCAGGACCTTTACTTGTAATACAGTATTTTTGAACTGTGGTATTGGGACTTTTACTCAAAAAAGTTCAAAATAATTCTTCCACCACTACCAAACTGTGAAAGCAGTTGTTGTCTTCATGATTAACCTGTGCATCATGTGCATCTCTTTTGTTTTTTAGCATGTCCTTTGTTATTCTTTGTATGTTATGTAAGATATACTATTGTTGTAGGCAAAAAGGCTCGATAGTAGCCCGTAGAAAAATCTCAACGAAGTAGCCCTAGCGGCATGTTTCACCTACATACGAAACTCGGTAGCCACATGTAACATCTAAAGACTTATGAAAAAGCTTCTGGGGGTCATACCCTAAACCCAACAGGAAATCAGCCATTTGAATTTCCATTATACTTTAACAAAATCCTCCTACAGAATTAATCAGATCAACATAATATGTGGTCAGTCTGATCTGGCGTGTCCGTGACGGCATGGCAAATTTCGATGTTTAGCCATGAAAGAGGAAGTTGATGTAACTCGTATATACATTGTCCAATCTGCCCCAAAAAACACATGTTTTTTGAGAGTCCCGGCCTGAAGACATCTACATGGCAATATTCAGTTATAGTCATAGCGCCACCTACTGGCAACAGGAAGTTAGCCTTTTGTGACATTCATCATTTTATTTACATAAAAGTTTCATGATCTTGTCTACACTAGATATACAACAACATAATGATGTTTGGTGCATGTTGTGTTGCACCACATTGTGGACACAGGAATTAATAAGAAATGTGCAATATTTAATGTCCGCTGGTGTGAGGATCGTATCAAAACTACTATGTTTATTATTTTTATTATTCTTAGGACAAATTAATCACATTTTTGAGGGTCAACAGGTGGGTGAAAACTCAAGAAACTTTGCATACCTTTCACACGTGGTGAAAATTTCCATGTTTTACTAAATTCAGTAGGCACATGAAATATCCCTAGACATTTAAAAAAAAGCCTCTTGGAACCATACCCAAACCCAACATTTTCAATTTACCTTGCAACTTTGGCACAGTTTATGCCATTTACAGGTGTTGTACTTTAAGTAACTCCTACAGAATTGATCAGATCAACTTCAAATTTGGTCAGTCCAATTTGAAGACCTCTGTGATGCTAAATTGAGAAGCTTTTGGGTTTTCGTTGAACGGCGTTTCTGTGGCAGCATCACAAATTTTGATGTTCTGCCATATAACAGGAAGTTGTCGTAACTGAATTATACATCTTCCAATCTGCCCCAAACTTCAGATGTATCATAAGACTCCTGACCTGAGGACATCTACATGCCAATATTCGGATATAGTCATAGCACCACCTACTGGTAACAGGAAATGACATGTTTTTTACTTTGATGTATTTCTCCTAGCTTGTTTATCACATCCACCTCAAACGTGGTCAGAAAATCCTCAAGATTTTGATGATGTTTTATTGTGAATACTGTGAGTTTTCATTGGATGGTGTTGTCCTGGCAGTGTGGCAGAATTTGATGTTTTGCCATGGGGGGGTAGGGATGCTCGTAAAACTCACAAAAACTGGTACGCTTGTTAGAAGTAGCAGAAATATCTGAAATGGGTCTCAGGATTGGGTGGGGCAAAAGGGCTTGATAGCACCGCCTACAAAATTTCAACAAAGTAGCCCCCGTGGTACGTTTCACCTACATGTACAAAATTGGGTAGCCACATGTAACATCTCAAGACTTACAAAGTAACTTCTGGAGCCATGACCTAAACCCAAGAGGAAGTCAGCCATCTTGAATTTACTGTGTTATTTTGTGCAGTTTTTGCCATTTATTTTAAGAAACCCGTCCTAGAGAATTGATCAGATTGACTTCAAATTTTTGTCAATGCATTAGCAATCTAATCTCCTTCATGCTAAATTGTGAAGGTCATTAGATTCACGGAATGGCAAATTTTGATGTTTCGCCATGAAACAGGAAGTTGTTATAACTCAAATATACATTGTCCAATCTGCCCCAAACTTCATATGTATGATAGGAGTCCAGACCTGAAGACATTTAGATGCCCATAGTTAGATTTAGTCATAGCGCCACCTACTGGCAACAGGAAATTACATGTTTTGTACTTTAATGTACTCCTCATAGCAGGGTGACCAGATCCATTTCACATTAGATCAGACAAGTATTAAGACCTTGATTATGCTACATTGTGAAGCTTGTCAAGTTTAAGGTCAAATGACAGGGGCTCAAGCCCCTTTTAGGGTCTATCTTTGCACATCCCTGCTTTGATACATGATAAAAATATGCAACTGGTGGACACAGTAGGTTATGATTAACTCATTTGTTTTGTATACAACAATCATACATATTCAGAGCCGTGTCATACAACCTTGCATTGACACCGCATATACTACTCTCTACACAGGCTCTAAGTGCGAGGGCCCGTTCAACACTGCATGCAGCTTTAATATTTGACTTTTTGAGCAGGCAGAAAATAAATGATCGTGTTTCTCTTTATCTGTTGGATGTGTAAATAGGCAGCTGTTTGCTAACAATTTCACCAATAGCTTTATAATGTGATAATAAGTCAGTGTTGTGTTTACAGCTTGTTGCCCCCAAGTGGCAAAAGAGAATACTACTTTAACAACACTTTAATAATCCCAAAAGACTCTCTTTTACCAATCTAGAACCTGTCTGCTGCACAAACTAAAACATTTATCAGCCAAAGAAACAAAATAGCCAGAAGTGACATATCTCTCCTTGCTTGATTTATACATCAAAAAAATTAGACATTTTTTATTTAAATTAGATTATATTTTTTATTTAAATTAGATTATTTTCAAGTACATTTTTCTATAGTAATATTTTTCTCCATTATCTTATATTCTCATACATAATAACCCAATATATTTTTCCTGTATCACGTGAAATTAGCAAAGTTATCAAGAAAGGGACTCACTTCTGGCTTCCTTTTTGATCAATTGAAAACTTGGGTTGAAAATCTTTTATACTATGCAGCAGACAGAATATTATTGATCTAGACAGGCTTCGAAGTCTTTGAAGATTCTGGAGACGCCCTCAAAACTTCAGTAAGGATTGTAAATGATCTTCTGGGTTTTTTAAGAGGTCACTAGCAATTTATCTTTAAGAAAAACTGATGCTTAGCTCTATGATTGGAATGTAACGACAATACATGAGAGGTAATCCTATTCACGTGTTTTGGACACTGTACATAAACTGGTCTGTTCTTATCTTCTCTCTCTTCTCCCTCCCCATCTGCATTAATGGGCAGATGAGGTCATTCCAGAATAAAGAATTTTGGTGTAGAAGGTCGACTAAAGCCCCACTGTTCTCCTGATAATATAAGACTCTGCATGTGTCACCAGTAAACACCTTTTTGCAGGAGCAGCCAGTTCAAAGCCACTTGGACAGAGATCAGACCTGCAGCCACTGATGGGATGCACTCTGCCAGCTGAGGCTACAAGCAAGGACAAGTATGTTCTTATCCTCATCAAACACTGCCGGGAGATGAAGCAACAGTAGACGCGCCTTAGACTTTACACTCTGCTCCTATGGCTTAGCTGTACAGCATTAATCATTTTTACCATCAGTGCTGATTTAAGGCAAATGTGAAAACCCTGGGTCCAGCGGACAGAGGGTAAGTTACAAAACATCCTTATGTGCTAAGTTTTCCTTGTCCTCTTATAGAGCTTTGGCTGTGTCTGAATGAGTGATGATGTAAACATGTAAAGCCCACTGACAGAATATTTCACTGTCACAGGGCCATCAGTTCACTAAAAAATATGATAGCGGACCAAATATATTACCTACTGATTGTGATGAAGCAATTTCCTACCATACAACCTGTTGCTTCCAGGTTTCAGCCCATTTTACTTGCACTTTACTGCCTGGTATCACTGTAAAGACGAGATCACATTTTGGGTTCTCAACAAGCTATCATATAATCTATATAATGGCCACAGTTTGAGGTAGTTGATTAAATTGTATCTGACCAAAATGTTATTACTCATGATGAAACTATAATAAAAATGTGTTTCCTTTATTCCTAGAGCACAGTTGAGCAACATCCAGCCTACTCCAAGCAAGGGAGACTGCGTCCTGCAGGTAAACTATGTCATTAAGTTCATCTAACAAAATAATAGTAATACAATGGATCAGTGGATTAGTTTACAAGTTACCGTTTACAAGTTTAAGTATTCCTTACTGCTCTCCACTCTCCTTAGTGAAGCTTCATATTCAGTATCTAATTTTGTGTCCTACTGTATTTCGCAACTAAGATTATGTTCTCATGCTTGTGTCGCCTGATGCAGATTAGTGTTTTGCTTTCCCTGAAATATTATGACCAAGCAAACAGCAACCAACAGCATTACATTGAACCTCTCTCCTCACTTTTTTGATCTAGAGATAATCCTCAAACTAACTTTCAAAAGATTGCACATTCATCTCAATAAGTATTTCTCTTGAGATTTCATTGCTATTTGCATGAAGCTTTTGTTTTGGTTGACATAGAGTCAAACATGTTTATGCTAGTTTATACTTTGATGTCTTATTGTTATATGCATATTTTATTTATCTGTTGTCAATTCCATGTATATGGATCGAAATGCTAACCCGAAGATGAATAAACATTAAGTAAACTACATTTTTGACAGTGAGTTTCACAACAACCTAGCGTGAATCTACATGTACATGCATCCGTATAGGTATAATGAAATGCTGCAGCACACTCAGCTGGAATTGTTGGGAGAACACACAAAGGTCAGATGAGTCTCCTGGCATATGGCCAATGAGAAACAGGCCCACATAATAAGTTACTGTATTTCATCAGAGCTGCTTTGCTTCGATAAGAAGTTGACTGTTTCTAAATACAACAAAGAAAAAGATGCCATTGTGATTCCTGAGACAGGTGTCTATTTTATCTATGTGAGGATTACCTTAAGCTGCCACGTTGAGGATGGAACTGCTAAGTTCAAGAAGTTTGATTTGGCACTGCACAAGTGGAATGAGGGTTAAAACAAGACTCAACCCCTATTGGACACCTGGGATGGTATAGCATGCACCTCAGAAGGGTTCAGGATGTGTTTGTGGGGCAGCTTTTTGATTTGTTGGAAGGAGATCATGTCAGCGTGTGGATCGGAGTAGGCTATAAACTGATCACGAAATCATTTGGTGCTTATCTTACATAGAATATATGCCTTGATCAGAATATGCCTTTTTTGTGTATGTGCTCATTGATTTAGCCTCAATAATGTTTATTTAATATATTTTTTTATTAATTAATTTTGGGTTATTTATCATCACTCATTTATAAGCTTTGTATGTTTTAAAGTACTTCCTGTTAAGCCTTAAAATAACTGCGTATTCAGGTTTCGATGATATACAGTATATACAGATAGATGACAATGCAGTGAAGATGTGAAGAATGTAAGGAAACTGTAGAGATGAATTGTGAAAATATGGATTTCACACAATATTAGAAAGGTTTCCATATTTTCTGTGTATTCAAGGGTTATTGTGTGAATTATGAAGTGCTAAGTAATATTAAGAATTTTGAACAAATGTACAACTAGAATGGCACTCAGTAGATTGCATACCTCTGCCAAGGCCAAATACTGACAAAAATTTGAAAAATGCCCTATCTCACAATGTTAAAGAAAGTGATAAAAAAAAGTTCCTGGATCTGCCCCTTTAACTGGATCAGCATCATAATTTAATGGTTTCTTCCCTGGCGCATTCTATTATGATTTGGCGCTATATAAATACAGTTGAATTGAATTGAATTGAACTGAATAGAATTGGTCCAAGGACAGAACATTGTGGAACTCCTTAGAACTTTTGAATACATGGAGGATTTATTGTTAACATGCACAAACTGAAATCGTTCTGATAAATAAGACTTAAATTAGCTTAAAGCAGTTCCATAAATGCCAGTTAAATGTTACAGTCCTTGTAATAGTATCTGATGGTCGATAGTGTCAAATGCAGCACTAAGATCTAACAAGACAAGTACAGAGACAAGTCCTTTTCTGATGCAATTAGAAGATCATGTGTAACTTTCACCTGTGCTGGTTCTGTGCTATGGTACACTCTAAATCCTGACTGAAAATCCTGAAATAAACTATTATGTAGAAAGTCATAAAAGTGGTTGGCGACAGGTTTCTCAGGGATCTTAGAGAGAAAGGGAAGGTTATATATAGGTCTGTAGTTGGCTAAAACACCTGGATCAAGAGTAGGCTTTTTAAGAAGAGGTTTAATTACAGCTGTTTTAAAGGAATGCGGTGAATAGCCTGTTAATAAAGCCAGATTGATTATATCTAATTAAGAAGTGCTAACTAAGGGTAAAACTTCACTTTGAAGAAATCGTTGAAGTTAGTTGGTGAAGGTCGATGGGAGAAAGACTTTCTAAGTATCTATCAGGTTTTACAGCTTTTTCCAATGTTCCTGTGTTCATAGATAAATCGGTGTCGGTTAAGGTCAGGAGGTGATGAATTTTGTCTCTCATAAAGTTAGAATTTTATCATTGAAGTAGCTCATGAAGTCATCACTACTGAGAGCTATATGAATACATGGATCAATAGAACTATAATTCTCCATCAGCCTGGCTACAGTGCTGAAAAGAAACCGAGCACTGTAAGATAGAAATCTAGTAATGACATTTTTGCCTAGTGGTGTGTAGTCCAGTAATCTAATCATGGCCCAATAAAAGAGGATTCTGTGGAAAGACTATTAAATGTTCAGTTTCGATGCCATAAATCAGAACAAGGTCGAGGTTGTGGTTAAAACAGTGAGTGAGTTTATTTACACTCTGAGCGAAGCAAATTGAGTCTATTAATGAGATAAACGCAGTTCTAAGGCTCATTATCAACGTTCACATGAATATTGAAATCACCTACTATAACTACTTTATCTGTACTAAGGACTAAACTTGATAAAAACTCTGATAATTCAGAGTATGAGCCAGGACCATGGTACAATATAACTAATAGAATAGGCTTAAATGTTTTCCAGGTTGGGTATTTAAGACTAAGAACCAGGATTTCGAATGAGTTATAATTGAGTTTAGGTTTAGGGTTGATTATTAGGCTTGAGATGAAATGGCTAAAACTCTATCTCCTCGGCCAGTGCCTCAAGGATTGTGAGTATTGATATGACTGGGAGAGTGGATTCATTTAGGCTAACATATTCATCATGACACAGCCAGGTTTCAGTAGGACTAATTAAGTAAATCTGATGATCTGATATTAGCTTGTCTACTAATACATTTTTAGATGGCAGAGATCTAGTGTTTAATTCTCCTATTTTGTCGTACTTTTGCAGTGGTGGTCTTACTTTTTATTAGGTTTTTATGTACAACTCCTCTTCTGTTTATTTCTGAGTTACTTAATTTAGCTGGTCGAGGGGCAGACACAGTCTCTATAGGGTTTTGGGTGGGTGACTGCTGAAATCGAAGTGCAGAGAAGCGTGTAAGACTGCAACTCTGCCTCCTGGTCTCAACTCCGGGTTGTCATAGTTTTGACTTTCTAATAAACTCGGCCAGATTTCTAGATATCAGAGCTGCTCCATCCACCTTGGGATGTATTCCGTCTCTCCTAATCAGACCAGGTCTTCCCCAGAAAGTCAACCAATTATCTGCAAAGCCCATGTTGTTTGTTGAACACCACCTCGACAGCCAGTGGTTGAGTGACATGTAGCTATACATGTCATGACTGGTCAGATTAGGAAGGGGCCCAGAGAAAACTACGGAGTCTGACATTGTCTGCATATGTACACAACGAATCAAAATGAATTTTTATGACCTTTGATTGGCGTAATCGGGTGTCGCTACTGCCGACGTGAATAACAATCTTACTGTTTTTACATTTATCCTTAGCCAGCTGTTTTAAATAGGATTCAATGTCGCCCGCTCTGGCCCAACTCCAGACACCACTCATCACCTGCCTGAAACCATGGTGAAGTATGGTGGTGGAAGCATCATGCTGTGGGGCAGTTTTTCAGCTGCAGGGTCAGGGAGACTGGTCAAGGTTGAAGGAAAGCTGAATTGGAGCAAAGTACAGAGATATCCTTAATGAAAACCTGGTAGAGAGTGCTCAGGATCTCAGACCAGGCTGAAGGTTCACCTTCCAACAGGACCCTAAGCACACAGCAAAGACATCCCAGGAGCGGCTCAGGGAAAACTCTGTGAATGTCCTTTAGTGACCCAGAACCCAAAGCCCTGACTTGAACCCAATTGATAATCTCTGGAGAGAACTTAAAATGGCTGTCCATCAATGGTCCCCATTCAACCTGACAGATCTTGAGAGGATTGTTGCAGAAGATTTTCTTCAAAAGACTCTGAACACTTAAACTCACGACACGATGATAGGGTTAAAGTGAAATATGTTTTAAGTTACAATATAGGAGACAATCAAACCTTATCACAAGAAGTCAAAGGAGAGTCTCTCAATAGAAAGATTCCTACAATCAGCTTTATAGTGTTTCTTGAGACAAAGAACTTAGTCCCAATTGGTTATCTTTACTTCAACGCAAACACTTCATCCAGTAAGATTGAAACATATATAATGTTCACGTGCTGCCCATGCACTGGCCATATAACTCACATATTAAAACTCAGACAGACATAGCTTGGCTTATTTCCATTTATGGTAAGGCGACAGACTCCTCCATACCATTACAATGTAATACAAAGCAAATGGAACTGCAATAAATACCAGGTACCTACCTCAATGTTCACTTTTTGTTGGAAATACTTGTGTGTGCTGACTCAGTCAGTGTAGTCATTTTTGAGAATCTACTTTGGTAGTGTTGTAGTGGTCTATGTTATATGAAAAGGCATTTCTGATATTTTCTCCACTTCACAACTTCATAAATACTGTAACTTAAAAAAATTATATAGATCTATTATTATAATTATTATCATTATCATTATTAAGACTATACAGGAGTTTATAATGATAACAATAATCATGCATTGTTCTACAAATTATGAGGATTTAATTCAAGAAATCAAATCTCTGGTTACTACATAATTCTTGCAAAATGTGATATGGTCTGTATGGAGGTGGCGTATTTACAGCTGGGTTTTGGTTGGCCAGTCTAATCTGCATTTCATACAAAAGGCCTTTATGGGCTTTTTATACCAGGGTAAGAATCTTTGCACTGTGTTCTGAAAGCAACAGGTAACCAATGGAGGTTTCAGAGGAGCAGAGTGATGTAGTCTTTTTTGTCCTGGTTAGAACCTGTGTAACCACAGGAATAAGTTTAATAAAGTGAATGAAGTGAATAAACAAGCGATTACAGAACTCCACCTCATGTAAAGCTTATTGCTATGTCATACATCTACACATTTTCAGTTGTCTTGTTTTTAAAACCACAAATAATAGACAGAAAAGGGGAAATATAGAGTCAAATAAAACACAGCCCAAGTATACTACAGCCCAAATTATATCATACAGTGTTATTTCTTAACTCCACTCACACCAACAAAAAAGCTTTCTGCACAAGAAAACGACACATCCATGGCTCACTAATTTCACTTTCACGGCATAACTTATCAGTATAAACAATCAACATTATCCGTACTTGAAGTCTGTAGTTCTGAGTACTACATACTATTATTCTATGTGGACATGACTGCTATAGCATAGCATCACAGATAGACCCTGCCTTGCGTCAACAGTCTAGACTGGTAGTGGTGGAGTAATGTGGTGGAAATGCTTTCTTGGCACAGATTGGGCCCCTTAATACCAATCAATCATGGTTTAAATGACACAATCTGTCTGAGTATCTTTGCTGACCATTGTGCATCTCGTGCCACAGTTTACTGTCTCCTAATGGCTACTTCCAGCATAATAATTCACCATGTCACAAAGCAAAAGTTGTCTCAAACTGGTTTCATAATATGAAAATTAGTACATGACCTGCTCAGCAGCAAAAAGAGGACAGTCGAAGTTACAGACTATCTGGTGAACATAGTGGAGCATTTAGCAGCTAAAGAGCCAGATACTTCTCTCAGGAGTTGGTAGAGACCAGTAAAAGAGATAAAAAAAAGTTTGGACTTAGATTGATCAGTTGGCCAGAAATATGACTCCAAATAAATAATATTTTTCTTTTTGATGTGTAAGTAGCCAAATGTTTGCTGACAGAATAGCCATATGAATTTTATGAGGTGATGATATGGCAATGTTGTTGCACTGACCCCAAGTGACCAAAAAATCAGTCAATACAAGTTTAATTTATTTTTCTTTCTTTACCATTTTACAAAGTGGAGTCAACCTGCCCGATTTCTCAACTTTCATCTCACTGTGTAGTTTTTTTCAAAAAAATGCTTCCTACACTCAACCAAATACCACTTTAAAGCTGATAAAAACATGTTACTAATGAAACTAGAAAATATTCAATTTCTTCATACTAATTATTTAAATAGAACATTAAAAGTAAACTTTTGTGAAAGACAGTTGAACAGTGCTGTGTTTGTGGATACTCAAGAAGCAGACAATCATATTACTGTAACACACATGAATGTTTATTGTACATCAAATCAGTGGAGGGATGGCAAAAATGGACAACAATAAACGATACTAAATTAAAAACAGGGAAGTGACCGGAAACACGGCTCTTAAAAACAACTGATTAGAAATCCTGTATTTATTTACATACATGTACACACATACGTGCAATAAATGGGGTGTTTTATCAAATTAGAGCAGACTAGTTTCTACAATTTGCATGTCACAAATGATATGTCCTTCAGTCAGCTAACTTTGTTTTAACATGGTCCTTGTCAGGTAGCCTGTTTATGCAAGAAAAAGAATATTCAACAGTGTAACAAAATAGTCATACTTAGAAGCTTTTTTTCTGAAGCTTTCAACTGTCCTCTCATGATTTGCATAAGTGGAAGGAGTTTGCCCAGTTGTCATCCATGTTTACAAACTCTCGACCTTAAGGTAAGATTATTTTATCAAATTACTATAATCATTATAAAGACAGACTTCAACAGTCAAATATCCAATAAGTTATAAAGAAGATTGAATGTCAAAGCATTGCTAGAGGCCCCTAGAGGCTGCAATTACCACAACACACAAAAATACCAATAGAGCAAAAAATATTGATGATTTTGCTGTTGTTACAAGAGGCATAGACCAGGAAGCAGCTCCAAATGGGCAGGGCTTGAAATGCTAGGGAATAAATATATGATGGCAGCTGTAAGCAATGCAAGCCAAGTGGTACAAACGCACACTAGACCGATGACACAGTTTTGGGTGTGTATTCTGTGAATTAAAATGATAGCAGTTAAAGAATAGGTGCACAAACTTTCAAGACTGTCTTAAAGCAATAGTCAGGTGTCCATATTAACATTGAAAGAGGTTTTGCTTGCTTTAATCATTCCTCCTGTTCATACTGGACGTTAAAAGAGTCCTTCCAAATGTATTTTCAATTATTGAAACCTCATATGAGGTTTCAGCAGTTTGAGTTGGTCAAACCAAGTGACTCTTCCAAAGTTACAACCTTTTTAGTATAAAATGTACTCTTTGTGTTACCCCAGACAGTTTCTCTGTTGAGTGGCTGGGGAAGGATAGATAAAAAACAGGGAATTTTGTTCTAAAAAGGCTGTAACTATGGAAGATATCCACTTGATTTAACTAATTTGGAAAAGTGGAGCCTCATATTAACTTAAGATAAACATCTGACAGAAGGAGGATGGTGGATTTTGGATGGCCAATATGAACAGGGGGAATGATTGCGGGAAGAAAAACCTGTTTTAATGTTCATATGGGCACCTGACTATTGTTTTAAGACAGACTTCCTGTAAAACATAAACATATAAATATTTTTGATGACTCATCCTGCCCCCGGGAGCCGTTAAAATAAATAAATTCAATCAAATGTGATTTCAGGTGACCAGCTAACCATTCATCATAAAAAAACTGCTCTTGACTGTTAGCTAGTAAGTAGCTAGCACAGCAGTATCATAGTTTTAGATGTGTGTTTGGTTTTCAGCTGATAAACCTGAGAAAACAAAGAATGTGGTTGAGGTCTCATTTTAATCATTATCTTCCTCCTCCTGGTCTAACAACACAGGTGAGGGAGGTGTGTGAGCAGGTTAGCAGCAAGTCCTCTGCAGCTAGCTTTGTATTTCTTCATATACCTCCTCACCTCTGTATCGTGTCACCATATCTGCTAAACCCCAATCACTTCAGAGAGATCCAATCACATCTAAAGGATATGATTCAAATACCTCTCATAACTAAACCGTGTTCACATATTGTATTTCACTCCTGTCCCATAACTGAAGATAAGACGCTACAACCTACATTTCACTGTAAATTTAATGACCATCCTTGGAAGGACTTCCATTTGGGGATCCTGCCCACTTGCAGCTGCTATCCCATTACGACCTGCCTGGCCCACTTGTAGCTGGCTCCAGTCTGTAGAAATAAACAGCAGCCACAACATTAAAACCAGATCCCAGTTTTGATGTTGTGACTGATCGGTGTAAACTTGGTCGTTATAGCTTTATTAGTAAGCTAAAAGCTAAAAATGTAAAGCTAGTTCTGAGGATGGCGCTAGAGGAAAGCATGAATGTATAAGTTTAATGGCATTCTGACAGTTTAAAATTTTCCTTACATGCCAGAGGATCTGGCCTGATGGTGGCCCTAGAAGACAAGTCAATGGGTCACAAAAACATTCGGTGTCATCTTTTGGGAACTATGAATGTCCATGCCATTTGTGATCTCAGATACACTAAACTACTGCATATTCTTGATCTATCATTAGCACGTGGGGATGTGAAATCCCCCTGGGGATTCCTTTTGGAAGCCTTACAACATTACACACAGCTAGGACTCACACTAATTGCAGTCTCACTGGTGAGGTAAACCATCCAAATAAGCACTTTACATCATTTGTAGTTAGTTAGACACAAACATTTAGGGTTGTACAAAACTCCACTTTCTCACAAGTTGATGAGTAAGTTTTTTACTGAACATCAGCTCTGCACTTCAGGTCAACTCTGATCACAGCAAGCTTTATCACTCTGTTTCTAAATGTCTTCTAAATTTATTGCAAGGACTTCCATGGACCTACCTATCAAGTAGGTCTACTTTGTAGAAATAAAGAAACTCTTTTCAGCAATGGTGGATGCTTCAGTCTTACCTTGCCCTATTGGCCTGATGGCCCAGTTAGCCTAACTTCAAGCTACATGTTTTGCAAGTTGAGAGGGTATCTTCATTCAGGGAGCTGGCATGCTGCCAGTCAAATTAATTTAAAGTGTGTCTGTACTGAATAGTTCAATCGAAGTACATTACATATTCACAAAGATCATTAAAATAAGCAAACAAGACATAAATCTGGAGAGCTTTCTGACAGTAAAAATGTCATGTAGCTGATGGATAGGTAAAATTGATTCCTACATAACTTCTAACATCATCCACAAAGTTACCAAGCACTGCTACTCTCAGTTTCAAATGAGAGTAGCAGTGCTACTCTCATCATTTCATTTTAAACTTTCTGTAGCCACATTTGTGAAGGAAGTTACACAAAGTGTAATATGGCAAGGCTTTCGGCCTTTGTCTTCAAACAGTCAGAGTTTAGTTATGTGGTTCTATTTTAATGCTGAATATTGCCACAGGTGGTGTCTCCCTTTGTTTTGTTCTGCTGGATTAGAGCCGAGCACATCAGATCAACGTCCACCAGAGTGAACCCTTCCCTGAAACAAGTTGGTGAACATTATGATTTCTATATTCTACTTGTCATGCATGGTTAGTGAATGTAGTGCTGTGATGACGTGGCATTGTATGGTCCATGTTCAGTACTGTAGAATAAGGTAGCAATGTGGGTATCCCTATTCAACTTTCTGTCAGCTCTCTAAGCTAATTAGCTATCCTGGGACTTCTGCTATCTGCATGCAGTTAGCTCTCTTTCAACCTGCACCATCCAAATTACAGTCTGCACTGCGCATTTATTACGCGAAGAGGAAGTCAATTATCATTTTTTAGCTTCAGTGATCTATTTTTAGTGTTGTTGAAACAGTTTTTTAGACCAGCATCACTTTGTAATCATCCTTAAAAACCACCTTGAGGTTTGACTTGATGATGATCTGAGCTGTAGTGTTTCTGGTTCTCATACTGGACGTACATTTGTATTATGTTTCTCCATACACATTAAAGAAATTCACATTTAAACTGTCAACCAATCAATAAAACATGACGACTAAGCAGGATCATGTTACCAAAATGAAAACAAATGGCTTCTACAGGAACACATACCGTATACTGTAGTTATTTCACACTCTAACCACCCAAGGATAGTGCCACTAAACTGGTAAAATGCTGAGTTTACCAATCAAGTTCTGCATTTAAAAACTGAAGCAAAAACTTCCAAGTTTCCCAATCTGTATGCTTCAGCTCTATGAGATTTGCTGTACAACAACGGTGTACAAATCCAGAATTTCGATACCATGTTAGTTTAAAGCCCTTCTCAGAAGATGATAGATGTACTGTAGTTGTATTGAGTTTTAGGAAAAGATAATGAAACAGAAAAACAGTTTTTGTTGTCACAACTGGAGATTGTACAGCTGAAAATTGACTGGAAAGTAGAGGCAGCAAGCAGATATAATTTATCAAAGCTAGCCCCTACATTATCCTACAAAGGATAGTTCTGGTTTATTACAACTTGGGTTTTTTTCGGCTGGACCGCAACAGCAAGGCCAGCCTTACAAATGCAATTATCTGTGACTGTCTGACTGACTGAGTGAGTGATGAAGTTACACCATTGGTCGGCCGGCTGAGTGTTGGAGTTTCCCCACTGACCTCTTACAAAATGAATTGGCGCAAACAATTTCTATTACGTCATCAGGGGGCGTTTGCAGGCAGTGTTGCCAATTTAGCACCTTTGTTACTAAATTTGCTGGCTTTTCAGACCCCTTTAGTGACTTTTTTTCAAAAAAGTACCTAGTGACAAATCTTACGACTTTTTGGACAAACCGTAGCTACTTTCCGCCAGTATTGTCCTGTGAGCACATCTCTCTACACATCTCATTTAATTGACCGCACAGCAGCTGACACAGACGTGAATGAGCTTCTAACTTTCTCTCTGATTGATCATTTTACTGGTTATATAGTAGAAACCACAGCAAAGTCTAATAAACTAATATGTATGGTGAATTTGTCAGACGTCGCGGTTATAAAATGATTTTAGCAATGCAGATCAGCAGCTTGGAAATGTCTTGGGAGTGACCACTGCTTAACATGTAGTCGTAATGGATCATGTTTTAGTCACAGTATTTCATACTTTTTCTGTTATCTCACTACAGAAACAGAAAAACATAGATGAGAACAGCTATATTGGGAATTGGCCTGTATTAAATTACTGTATATGTGAGTACAGAGAGTAGAAACCGGCTGGCACTAGTCAGAATATTTCCAACCTTTTACTGCTCTATGTTCTGCTGTTACTACAGACATGTCTGAACTAGCTGCAGCCACTCCACCTGTCAATGCACCCACCTCATTCCGTCAAGCTGGTGACATTAACCACAAAGGTCTTGCGCTTTAGGGAATGGTATTTGTTAAAGGCCATTAAAAAATAAATATTACTATATAATCCTTATCTATACAAACTGATATACTGCTGAGTATGGTTATGTTCCAAGATTTGTTGGACCCAGAAGTTCCAGTTTCACTTCTGCTCTCTAGAAAGTGGTTTAGACTTACAGGCTAAACTGCTGGCTTGTTCAAAACCTGTCTGATTTTCTGACTGCTTGTGTTTCGTGCCCCATTGAACTTGCCGTCGAGCCATGTCCCTGTGTTCCTGGATTTCAGCAATTTCTTTGGTGAGTGCAGTGTTATCATAACAGATACAAAAGATGGCCCAAAAAACAAAAATAAGACCCAGGTCATAATAATTCAGAAGTATCCTTTAATGGATTTTACAAGGTCGTTGAATGCCTCTTGAATAGCCACAGATCAATTTACATTAGGTGTACTAAATTCACATATGATAGTAGATAGAGGTTTTTGCAAGTGTGTGTGTGTGTGTGTGTGTGTGTGTGTGTGTGTGTGTGTGTGTGTGTGTGTGTGTGTGTGTGTGTGTGTGTGTCCTGTTGTTTGGTCCATTAGCTCAGGAGTTCAAGATAGGTGACAGGGACTTTGCCTTTTTCGTTTCCCCGTTCTCCAATCAACCAATCGGGGTCCATTCCTGGTACGGTGTATACAGTAATGAGCTGGAGAAAAAAAACCAAGGAGGACATTTTAAGACACATTTGGCAAAAATGGTTTACAAAATAAAGCTATTTAAAGGAAAAGAAATAGAATACGAAAAAAGTTGCACAACATGTGGTGACCTTTGCATCATATCCCTCGACAGACTCTTAATTGCAGTGTGTGTGTGTGTTTTTATTTATTTTGTTTATTTTCCTGACCTCATGTCTCATTTTCCTCTCTTTCTTTATCTGCTTCCACTTCCTCTTATTAGTGTCTGTACAATCATTTCCAAAGGTGTGGTAAGACCGGGCCAAAAAGCAGATGGGACAGTAAACAGAGTGGGCAGCATAGCATGGCTGGCAGGCTGACCTCAACAATCCTCCAGCTGATAATTATCAACTTTTCCTCATTGTCATTACTTTTCCTCTATTGTCCCTCTATTCTCTGCCAACATTGTTGCTTACTTTGCTTCTTATATTATTTTCCTGGTACTTGAATAACAAGGATATAAACAATCCATTTCATTTTAGGCAATTGAGGCAGGATCACTTTACATCAGCAGTCAAATAGGTTTCACCTCTTTCATCACTGAAATTAGTGGTGAGAGTATTTTGGTGTGACTGCACCTTCACACAGCAGGGTCTGGCTCATAAACTCGTATTACTTAACTGTTATTAAGTAATAGAACTTGGGCTTTACCGCTTTCACTTTGATAAGCCTTTACATCTTTATATGGTGCAGATATAAATGCATTCAAATTAAAACTCTTACATCCTTTAAGGCAGTGTCTGTAGGTTAAATTAATGGCTTGTTATTACTAATAAGGCAAATTAACAACATTAAAAGGTAACTGAAAAGTTTTTTGTTTCAATATAGTTACTTTTTCAAATGAAAAACAGTCACATTAATGAAATCATCGTCAAAATATATACATACGGTTTACATATGGATATGCCTAATAATTTACTGTATGTGTTATTATAAAGTAATGCACACATTTGGGTTTTACATATTAGTATTTGGCAAAATATACAGATGTATATTTTTGAGTTCATCATTAGAGTTAATATATATATAAAAAAATATATATATACATTTTTAAATGGTGTGGGGACTGAGGGTCCTATTTTCTGTACAGTTCTTTTCATCAGTTGTATGTCACCTGGTTTGTACGATGTGAATGATACAACCAGATTCATTTGTAATGCTATCCACGCAGTGATCCATGATCAGATAAAGATTGAAAGCTTAATTATCATTTGTCTCATACAGAACAGCAGAAAGGCAGAGACAGGGTCTTTAGTTATTATGGTTGTATTACTTAGGCTGTACAACCCCGGTGGCCATACAACCTGAACACATACTGCCCCTGTTATGAGCCTGTTGTAGTGAATGTCAGTACATGAACTCTGGACAACCTTTTCTATGGCTAATCACATTTTCACATTTAAAGTGCGTCTGATCAATGCCGGGGCACCACGAACCAGCATGCCACTGGAAGGGCACAACTACATATCAAAAATCATTCACTGGATGGAAGCTGCAGTTGCCACAACTACATGCTGCTTTCACTCAGTGTGTTGGCTGTCCCTCCTTTTACCTCTTGTTCCAGAGAGACTCCACAGCCCCAGATTTTTTTACTTTTCAAACTTGTAGTTTTCAGACCCAACCAAAACTGACACAAGTGACATCACTTGGGGACATTTATGAGACTTCACACAGCTCCCTCTGGAGACACTAAATGCATTATATTACTGTTTTCACATATGCAGTAATACTGCCTAACACCTGTGAACAGACTTTGAAATGTAAAAATCGCAATAGTTCACCATTAAATGCCCTTTAAAAAGATGGTCCTACACAGGTGTTGTCACTTAACTTGAGCTCTTCTGTTTAGATGTGTACTTAAACCCCAACAGGCACAGTGCTGGTTTGAGAGACGTGGCCATGATTTGTGCTCCATGTCAATTCAGCTAGGGAGCTTGAGCAGATGCCACCATGCTGTGGGGACCAGGCATACCCACAGCATGGTTAAACTATAAAGGCTCTTAAACACATATAGATTTTCATGGCTGTAACTGAAAGCTGCCAAAAGATGGTTAAAGGTTGCTTGCAGTAATAGCTGCATAAGTTTCATCCATCCTCACAGACAGTAGTTTAATATGTTCATAACACTTAGACTACTGAAACCTCATATATGTTTAAGATGAACTTTAAAATGTGTTTTTGCTCTAAATAAGGACTGTGGATTTTGTCTCTCATCTCTTACTTCATGGCCGGTATAGACAGGGGGAACGATTACAGTGACCAATAATTTTTTCAATGTTTATGTGTCCATGTGAGTATTGACTTGAGACTTGAAAAAAAATTTTAAGACTTGAAATAATGTGAACTTATCTTTTATTTAGTGCATACTGGGTAAGGCCCCAGTCCCCTGTGACCCTGCATAAAAAAAGCAGGTGTAGAATATGGAATATGGATAAGCTAATAGATACAGTATATTTGCATGAAAATGAGAGTTTGATGTTGTTAGTTTTTATTTTCAGCCTAAAGGTAATAATAAGCAGAAATGTTCAATGTGTGATTAGATTTTCTAGTATCCATATACAGTACATGTGGTAGCCACACATCAAATAATCCTGTAACTGCTTTCTGTTTTTGAGTCAAACAATGTGCCTTGTGTAATGGAGACGTTATTGTGGGGTCAGAATTTCCTACTGTACCTCATCAGCCAAGAGGGAAAGCTCGCTGACATTGTGGGCGTCATAGTCATACAGGACTTTAGCCTTTCTGGTGCCTGTGACAGGTAACTGAGTCTGCTCCATAGCCAGGGTGCTGGGCTTTTGGCTGGACAAGCAGGATACTGTGGCCCCGGGAGATGACAGTCCAGACAGGACAGCAGACGAGGCGGGGCTGGGGCAGACAGCCGCGGAGGAGTGGGTGGCACCGACGGCATTAGCACATCTACATTAAATTTGGAAGACAAATGAAAGGTAAGAGCCTTTGAACTGGATTTCCAGCTTGTTTTTTTGAAGCTGTTATGTTATCCTGCAAAAAGAAGAGACGGATGTGATCACTGTCCAAAGAATCTTCCACCTAAACAAGTGAAAACAGATTGGAAGCTTGGCTCTGGGGTATTTTAATAGATCTATCATTTGCTTATCCTGTCTTTGTATTCTGATACATCTTATGTATTTGGTTATATTTTTTTGCATTCTGCTTGCTTATAATCAGATCTTACTGTCATCTTTTTTCATATGTGAAAATTTTGATATATCTTGTCTGATCACTGATGAGAAGTTGAGTTGATCACTAGTGGTTCTGTAAGATTGTACTTAAGTGCAACTGTGTGCTGCGCTAAATCCTAATGTCTGTATGCTAATATGCTCATAGTGACGATGCTAACATGCTGATGTTTAGCAAGTAATGTTTACCATGGCTGCCATAATTTAGCTTATTAGCATGCTAACATTTGTTAATTAGCATGATAACATTAATTTTGTTAGCACTAAACAAAAACCAAAAATGTCAACCTCACTGTGGCCCTAGAGGAAGTCAGGGGATCTATATCAAATCAGTCTAGATCTAAATCAAATCAACAAATTTTTTTCCCCAGGGTCCCTAAACAGTTTTAATGTTTTCCTAGCATGTACTTTTATTCAGAAAGGGCAATCTTCCACATCATTTCATGGGTTATTTTTAAACTAACTCACAGATTCAGTCCTACTTTAAGTAATGAATAAGCCCTTTTGGGCTTTTTTTTGTTTCTTTACATAATTCTCCATCGTTATTTTTTATGCAGTTTATTTGATTTTAACTTGTGCAATTAAATAAAACTAAGACTAAACACAACATGTCATATTTATGTTGCAGAAAGTAATTACAACTCTAGTTTCTTGTTTGGTTTCGAGTTATCTCTGGTACACTTTTTAGTTTTGGTCACATGATTAATATATTATATATTATATGAGAACAACCCCACACTGGCCTCAAAAAACATCTGCATTTGTTCAGAAAAAAGGCCCGAGCCTCATTTCCCAACAATCATCAAGAGTACTTTATACAAGAAATAATTCTTTCAGTGGTTTTCATTTTTTTACCCACAGTAAATATTTACATGCACATGGCTGTACAAAGCCCATGGTGATGAAAAGGTTAATGGATTGATTTTAAACTAGGCTTATATATTATATATGTAGAAATCAAATTCAGTGTTAATTCATTAAACTGTCCTTTTAGCTTTTTCCCTCAATTTTCCCTTAAAGGTAGATTAAGCGATTTAAATATAATACACTTTTTGTCAAATTCAGTGAACATCTCCGCATGGTCTGCTAGCTGTCCATTTTGTGTGTGTGCTGAAAAAAAAGCTGGTGTTCATACAAACCCCTGGGTCTGTAACTGGGATATTAACACGGTGGCTCGAACTGACAGTTCCAGCTAATCAGCACCTTGGGGTGAGTGTGCTCATGCACAGGAGGGGGAGGGGGATAAAAGGAGACAGTGGGAGCAAGAGAGAAGGTAATTCTGGCACATGCTAACGTGCTACACAACATAGAACGAGAGATGGCCAATTAACAGTCAAGATGCAAAGGTCCGAGGAACAAAAGTTGAAAAAGAAGGGCTATGATCAGGTGAGGGGCAAGACCCGGGCTAACATTGGTGAAGCTTTCCAACGGTGGAGACTAAATGGTTAGACTAGGGAAGAAATTCAGCCCTGAAATGATCAGTTGGGACCAGCCCGCACACCAATGACAGGGACATAGAGAGGGCCAGTAAAGAGAGTGATGCGGCTGGTAAAAACTTTATTTTTGTAACGGTCCACCCTGGCCTATTTGACAGCCCATCAAGATTTTCCCCAGTAGTCCTGATGGCCAGTTTAACTATGGTGGAGAGACCTCCAGGAGTTCAAAGGCATGAAGACAGATGCAGAGGTTGCTCTGTTCCATCTTGACAGGTGGGTAACATTAGTTTTGCTATGTTTCACAGAGCCAATAGGATGGTATTTTTTTGTCCCATTTGCTAATGTTTGTGATTACTAACCCCAACTGGTTGGTTAGCAAGCAGGTACCGGTGTCACATTTGTGTGTCTGATAACATTGAATTACTTGCCCATGGACTTTCGACTTACTTTCTATTTTGCCAAGATATGGTGATGGAGTTTCGAGATGCAGAGTCATCCATGATGATCACAGTATCTCCTGGTGTGAAGTTGCGTCTGATGTTAGACCATTTCTATCATTCCTGCAGTTTGGAAAGTATTTTCTTTAGCCCATCTTTTCCACAACAAATACTGAACTTGCCTCCACCTGCGGTGAGCATACATGTCTTCCTTCTGAAACTGTCCTGGTGGCAGTGATGGTATGGTCTTAAGAAGCAGAAGTTGGTTCAGTGTAAGTGCTTCAAGGTCATTTGGATCTGTAGAAGCCTTGGTGATTGGATGACTGTTGAGGATAGCTTCAGCTTCACATAAAACTGTGTGGAGACCTTCCTCTTCAAAGCTTTGCACATAGAGTTGAATTAAAAATCTTTGCACTGATCTGATTAATCTTTCCCATTCACCTCCATGGTGTGAGCTAGCAGGGGGATGAAAGATCCAATTTAGTATAATGGACCTGACCTTGATTCCAGCTTTCAATTGCCTCCCTTAATTCACTCTGAGCTTCCATGATTAAGTGCCATTTTCATAGTTCCTTCACTTGACCACATCTGGCTGTTAAACACCGAAGGGCATTGATGAAAGAGTCTGTGTCAAGTGATGATACCACTTCAATGTGAATTGCTCTTACAGCTAAACATGAAATTGAAACCATAGCACTTTACAACACTCCCTCCACGCGTCACTCCGAAGGGTCCAAAATGATCAAATCCAACATATGTGAAGGGAGGTTCATCAGGAGAGACTCTATCCAGGGGCAAATCTGCCATCTGCTGTTGTCCAGGAGTAGCATTTATACTTCGACAAACAACACATTTTGACAAACTTTTTCTGACTGACAGTGGTGCCAGGAATCCAATATTTTTGGTATAGTCTGGACAACATATGATTGGGGCCAACATGACCCACCTCTTCATGAACATGTTAAAGAATTAGATCAGAAATGTGAAATTCTTTGGTCAGTATTGCAGAATATTTCATTTCTTCTGGCACTGATGCACTGCTAAGTTGTCCACCAACTCTAAATACATCTTTCTCGAGAATTGGGTTGAGGTTATGAATCTGGATAGCCCTCTTAACATTCATTTTTTTCCTAAGATTTGAGATTTCATCTGCAAATCTCTTTTTCGGGCAAAAGCAGATAATCTCCATCTCAGAACTAGCCAGTTATTCAACTGTGAGACCACTGTTTTCCTGAGTTTCAAGACTTTCTGTCTCCTTTTGTGGCAGATCTTTCTGATTGATGTTATCTGGATGATGCTGAGCAGGAATGCCACTTGCTTCCTCCTAGATTCCTCTTTCTGCTACGATACAGAAGCAGTCTTTTAAGTCTGAGCATCCATGCCACTGCCCTTTTCAAATGAGTCCAGGATGAGAGGTAAAGGATTAAGTAGGTTGTTAAATCCACCATTTTAAACTTTATCTGAGCAGCTTTTACAGTTATGCTACTGACTTTAGAGTCCTTTTGTGAGATTTCTTCCAATCCATCAGGATTTTGAGGCCACTCTTCCTGAGGCTGAAGAAGAAACTGAGGTCCAGACACCCATATTCCTTGCTTTAGAAAAGATTTGATATTCAAACCTCGAGCAGCCATATCTGCTGGATTGTTAACTGTGTTAACATATCTTTACTGTACTGCATGTGAGACTAACAATTTCTAATTGTCCTCAGCAAATTTCTTATTGGCAAAATGTTTGCACAACTTGGAGAGTTGGCAGGCACAAAAATTTCCCTTTCCTTTAAAGGTAATCCAATGCAACAATTGCCATAAACTAGCTTTGCAGATTTTGATATAAAGTACAAGAACTGTTGATCTTCTCTTCAAGGTTCTTGGTCATCCGTGATGCACTCAGGAAAGTTAGTCTTGAACTGCTGTTCCCACAGCTCATCAAGTTTCAAAACTGATGTCCTGTTGACACTTACTGCTGAGCTTGTGAGCATCATTTTTTCCTCCTAATGGTCCATTAACCTTCCATCCAAGCATGGTTTTGACATTTCCAGAGCCTTTGGTACAACTGAGCCAATCAACAATTCTATCTCAGAGTCGATTTCAGGTAGATGAACACTCCTCAAATGAGGCCACTGGTCAATATCCCTTTGATGTGGAATATTTCCACAGGCATAATCATCTCAGTGTATATGTCTGGGAGATCAGAAAAGTTGCTTTTGTCCAGTCCAGCGACTTTTAGGTCTGAAACAATTCTGGTTTCATTGACCTTACTTTGACACATAGTTCTCAAAAGCATATTTGATCTTTTTCCATGAAGATTAAGCTTATTCATTAGCCCCATTGTACAAAATGCTGCAGTGCTATCTGGGTCAAGAAATGCATAAGTATGTACTGTTGCATTCCCTTTCCTGTCCTTAACTTGTACAGGCAATTGTCTAAACAGAGGCTACATCACTGTTTTCAGCTGTTTCCTTTATTTCTGCTTGCTCTTTGTCCATTTCCTTCTTTCTTTGGTGGATATGCAGTATTCTGGGATGCTTTAAACTGCATATTTTACAGCTGAGTTGCTTCCTGCAGTCTTTGCTGATGTGTCCTCTACATGAACAGCCAAAACATTGGCTGCAATTCTCTCACTATGTGCTTTTTTTTCAACCATGGGCATATCTCCAAAGCATGTCCACCTCCACATAAAAAACAGGTCTTCACAGCAGGCAAGCTATCCTTTTCCTTAGATCCTTTCTCAGTTTTCGTAACTGTCACAGTGGTGGCAAAGATACTTCCTTTCATTCTTGGATGATGCTGTGACTTGGAATTCCTTTCATCTTTGCTAACTGTTGGAGTGTCTTTGATATCTCCAGATACTGGATCTATTACAATCTTCACTTGCCTTTCAAGGAAATCCATCATATCCTTAAAAGTAGCTCTTTGATTGTGTTTTTCCTGGAAATCACAGGCCACAGTTCTCCATTTATCCCTCAGCTGGTAGGGCAACGTCTTTGTTATGGCTCGCATATTAGCAGGTATTTCAAGCTCATGCATGTAGTTGACATCTTCCATAGCATTACAACATCCTCTTAGAAATAGTGTGTATGTATGTAGACCTTTTGTGTCTTTCATGTTTATTGACAACCATGAACGAGCCTTTTCCATGTAAGCTCTAGCAATTTTATGTTCGTTGCCAAAATGCTGATGTAGTAAAGACTTAGCTTTCCTTAATCCTCTGTCCAAGCCAATATGTAGGCAACTATTTACAAGTTCCCTTGGCTGTCCTCGTGTACTGTTCCAGATAATAGTTTTCGTTCTTGCTTTCAATACTTGTTCTTGCTCAAAGGATTTAATGAACGTTTGGTACCGAAGTGTGGTAATGTAGCCGAAGATGTCCCATGTGCATGTTCGCCTACATTTCTGATGTTTGATTGGAGTGTCAAGGGAGTGGTGATGAGGGATTGGATTTGAGTTACGACTTTGTCTGTGGTTATTATTGGTGCGAGTGGATTGGTAACACTGTGCTTTGGGAGAATTGTCCATGTGTATGCATGGCTTGTAACTGTGGTACAAAGGAATCTGCTTTTAACATTAAGTGTTTTCTTTTTACTGTTGTCATCTCTCAAAATATGGCTCCATACCATCACATACTTTTGATAAGTTACTTCAAATACCGGATCTCTTTGAGGCTCCTAATACCTTAATTTTGGCCGAGTAGCAGCAATGTTTGCTTCCAGCTCCAGCTGTTCCTTTTTCCTCCTTAGCTGCTCCTCCTGTTCATCCAAGGGGTTCTTATCCTTAAACAGTTTTTGTCACACAATAAGCGCAGCCACTTCAGCCTCAGCCTTTATGCATGCAGATGTAATACTTGAAACTCTAGAGCTTGAGCCAGAAGAACTTTGTTTGCTTCTCCTTCTTCCAACTTTTGACACACTGTCACCTGGTTGTACTTCATCCTGTTTGTCAGATGTTGCCTTCATGTTTGACTGGGAGGAGGGAATGTCATGGTGAACATCCATTCGGGGAATTTTCTCCTTTAATTCGAGAAGTGGCTCCTCAGATGTATTTTCTTACAGCTGAATCAGTTTCTCCAGTTTGGATTGCACATCTTTTGCATTTTCATCCAGTTTCATTGACTCTTTAATTTCATGTATGAGCCCTTTAAATATTTTGACATTTGACATCCTTCTGAAAAGTTTTAATTTTGCAAGCCAACGCCTTGGTTGTAACCTTGACTGGCCTCCTCTCCTCCAGTTCATCATTCATTTGTCTCTTCATTTGTCTCGTTCATTTTGCCATTTTCCAACATGCACAGTACTTCAAAAATACACAGCAACAAATAAACACCACCCAACAGATAAACTGCCTTTGCAACAGCTCAACGACTCAACTTTGTCTGCAATGTGATTTTCCAACTTAACATAACAGAGCAGCCACAGTGTTACAAGCAGTCAAAGCAGCCCAAAACCTCCACAGTGGCTTGGCAAAACAAGCACGCACAACACAATTGCGTTGAATCTTGCAACAAATACACAGAGGCTGTGATGCGCTGCTGTCAACAAGCGAGTTTCCACTGCAGCATCAGTCAATTGTGGCTTCTCCAATCCAAGCCGCTGAGGGGAAACAGTCCAAATGTTCCAAAAATGTCCATTCAATAAAAAACTACGAGATCCAAGGCGTCCATGTGATCAGTCCAATGCAAAATCCCATCCATGCAGTTGTGTCGTGGATGCAGCCACTTTCTGTTGACTAAACTGTAGCGACTACTGTCCATTAAAAAGGTCGCTGAGAGGTTAAGTAGGCTCTTAACTGTGATGCATTCATAAAATCCATACTGAAGTCCAAAATCATTTTATGGTATTCATTCAAAATAAAAATAGTACAGACCAACAATTATTATACGGGAATACTTAAAGTAATTCCTGACAGTCAGCAGAAAATATTGGAGTCCTATTCAACCTCTTTGTCTGAATCCTGACACACAAGTGAACAGGTAAATAATTTGAAACCACACCCATGCACCCATTACTGGAAGCGACAGTAACGAAATAGAACATGGGCAGCCTAAACAAATAATAAACAACACAGGCTAAATACACATTTTGGCTACTACAATGCCACTGGCCAAATTGAGGAAGCCACCCGGTGCCTGGGGCAAGTGGAGATAGGCATGGCAGGAAAAAAAAAGTCAAAGGCAATTTAATCCAACTACTCAACAACCAATGAGCACTGCAGGACAAACTGCTGGACCTGGAAAGTTGGTCCCAGTGTAACAACATTCGTATATATGGTGTCCAAGAAAAAGTTGAGGGCTCTTCCATGCACCTGCTTGTTGAAGACTTAATTAAGACAGAACTGGGAAACACACTGGGCTTATATCAGGGAAAATAATTAAAAATTGAAAGGGCTCATCGAGCACTGGCTCCCACTGTTGGTATACCACCGTGCTCAACTGTGGTTCAGTTTCTGCAGTTTATAACCAAAGAGAAAGTGCGCTGCCTGGAAGAAGAAAATGTATGTGCAAGACAAGAGGGTGCATTTCAACCATGACTACACTAAGCAGGTGCAACAGAAGAGAAACAAAATCTGCTTCCAAAGCCCGCTAACCAAGATGCCTTTACACCTTGACTCTGGAACAATCACCTACAACAATGTTTTTGAAGCAGTGGAGGATTATGCCAAGCAAGGCTTCGGGTGGGACCTATCCGTGCAAGCAAGACCGTGGGCATCGAAGAGACCCTCGCCAGGCTTCTTTCCTTTGATTTTTCCTTGCCTCACACTAAAAGGCAGCATGTGGTTTTGAGATATACTTCCATTTGTGTAATCATTAAATGGTGTAAGCAAAATACGCACTTCCAGCTCTGTGAGCTGGAGGAAGTGTGAGCCAAAATACTGCCTTGTAAAAAAAAAAAAAAAATCATTAGTCCTAATTACCTATTTACTTGAGTGTCTGAGCAATGTAATCATTATCCTAATCTAATCTATATCTGTCATACAAATGTTACAGCTGACGCTATTAACAGTAGTGAATCCTCACCTGTTGAGGTCCCTCTGAAGGTCCTGCATGTAGTGATTACACTGGGCATAGTAAGTGGCCTGAGCCTCCGCAAAATCTTGCAAACAACGTAGGTGGTTGAGCTGAACAAAGTAAGAAAAAGATAAACTCAGTATAAAACCGATATCTTAATAACACATGCATGGTAAATGCTACTAAAATTAGTCCCCTGGGAATTCATAATGTATCTAATGGTG
Source organism: Xiphias gladius (assembly GCF_016859285.1). Classification (NCBI taxonomy): domain Eukaryota; kingdom Metazoa; phylum Chordata; class Actinopteri; order Istiophoriformes; family Xiphiidae; genus Xiphias; species Xiphias gladius. Next base: position 1,675,882 of record NC_053419.1, read on the forward strand.
GTGTGTAATTCAATGCACACTTACAGTGTATCCAGCACAAGTTCGATTGCAATGTTCCTCCTGACATGTAGATGTGCTAAAGATATTATATGATGCTAAAGAAAATATTCCTCAAATTTTCCAGTTCTTATCCCTTTCACAAGTGTCAATTTTCATGTGTCACTTCCATCAGTATGTTCATTGGTGGCAGACAGGTGAGTGCACAACACAATGCACGAAGAAATAAGCAAAAAAGACAAGTAATCACAAAGTTTTTTCAGTTAACTCTTGAAGGAATAATTAAATTTTATTGGAAATATGCTATTTCACTTTCTGTCAGAGAGTTAGATGAGAAGATGATACCACTCTCACATCTGTTTGTTTAATATAAGGCTACAGCGAGCAGGGGGTTAGCTTGGCATCAAGATGGGGAAACAGCTAGCCTGGTTCTGTCCAAATGTAACCAGCACCTCTGACACTCATTAATTAACATGCCATATTATCATGTCAGATCTTGTTTGTTTAATCTCTACAAAGGGGTTATAGGGTAATGTACCAGAGTATTTCTTAGACACAATCAGTAACTTCCTGGAGTCTCCACAGGTTGCCTGGAAACTGCTCAGAGCCAAGAAATAGCCTGGCAGATTTTATAATGAGGTCCTGAGTCCATGTCCTCCCCAGCACATACCACAATAATATAGTATTATTATATATTTATATTTATTAGTTACTATATAAGTGTATTTAAGTATAGTAAAATAATATATTTTATATTTTATTACTAACCATATATTTACATTTTCTGTAAATGTTTTTTGTTACATTTAGTTCAAACATGGTCTAAATGCTAGTTCAAAGCCTCCTTTACAGTGTCAAGAATTCTGGTGGGGAAATAATGAATCTTTTATTTGGTTGAATTTCAAATTTAAGAAATCTGGTCTGAAGATACTGGAAACAACCTATAATATACCTACCATATGTTAGATTTATTGGTTGTTATTGTTGTTGTTTTTAAGTTGTAGCACCAAATTCATTCATGAGTCTTCTTGAAATATGCTATGCTAGAGGCTTGGTGACGTAATGATGAACAGGGTTAGTTCCTTAGCTAGCTTGTTTCCAGTTGCTGTAACTTCAAATGTTGGTGTTTCACTGAGCTTCAGTAACAGAACCTTGTCTAGTGCGACATTAACTACGTTAGCTCTGTTTGGCCCAGTGGGAGGGTCAGATGTCATTAGTGAGAGGAAAGCAAAGCTTATGGCTTATCCTTTGAGGTACGGAATGTGTTCAGTAATTGTCAATTATTCTGAAAATCTCTTCAATATTTCGGACAAACACAATACAATTATTCACAATTATTCTGTATTGTTACAGAGTGGGCAGCCCATCCTGTCCAGATGTAAGCCATCACTGCAGACTCACAGAGAGTCAAATGACAGACACCACTGACTTACATGTGTGCTGCTGATGCCTTCAAGCAGCAATCTGGTCACCTCAGCTTGTCGGTCGAACTCGGTCTGAGCGACACGAAGCTCGTGCTCTGCCTGCAGGTTGAAATTGAGGGACAGGAGGAAAGTATTAAAATGGCTCTAAGAAAACGTCACGCTTCTAATTGGAGCATTTAGACACAAACACAGAGAGCCACACACAATCTACACTAGTCAAGTTACTTACTTTGTCCACTTCCTCACTCAACAGCTGAGAGAAACAGCATGAGAACAGAAAAAACAGACATGAATCATCCTCAGACTCAAACATCAAATTCTAAACAACTATGAGCTTCGTCTGTGCTTCAGTTTGGCCAATCTCAAACTATGAGGGGGATTTAATGGGGTGAACAGATCTGTTGAATCTAAATTCAGGAAAATGTAGCATTTTCTTCATCTCAAGAAACTGCGTTTAGTTGAAGGCTGTTTTAGTTATTATGAGAATTTCTATCCTGAATCTAACCAGTTTATGGAAAGTAAACTTGATCTTAACCCCTGATCCCAGGCCAGTTTTCAGACACCAATTCTGGATCAAACAAATAATTAAAGAGTTGATTTCATCTACATAAATATCCTTCCAGGATTTATCTATTATTTTTCAGTGGTAGGAGGGACAACCTACCTGTGAAAATGGGGTCGGGACAATTTTGAACTCACCCGACCTAGTGGAGACTGCTAGGTCTAATTTATTTAATGTTTAGTGAACGTTTAATCTCCAAACTAGAGTCTAGAAGAGTTAGCTCCAACTGACACAATGTCATCTGCTTTTGTTAAAACAGATGATCAAAAAGTCAATTGTAAACTTTCCAAACATTAGTTTGCATATCACAGGCCAACATGGCATATCGTCTAAAAACAACAGGCTAACTTGTCTGTGTTAGGATGCTCCGTCAACTTTCGTGTTTTACACTTGAAGCTTTCAGTTTAAATTCATCTAAAGGTCTAGGTCTTGAGCTGGGATCACCAGTTGATATAGTTCTATTTTTGGAAATCATATGAATATGGGCAGGTGCACGCTGGTTGGCTCTGAGTCTGTTATCACCTCAGTATAAAATAATTAGGTTAAAAAGATTTAATATGCTGCAAATATTAGCTATTTTTTATAATTAATTTAGCCTAATAAGGCTACCAGGTAGAGTGCACTGTGCACTGTGGCGATTCAGTTAATCTAGAAATAACGTGCAGAATTTTTTTCCTCTGCGGCCAATAAATTTGAAGAGTTGCCTGTATATTGGCTCAGGGAATTCGTAGTTTCACTATACTCTTAAAGTGTAGATCATTACAACTTTTATTAGGTTTTTTGTAGCTTTTGTTAGACTAATTACTATATGTTACTTAAGTTAAGGGTGCACCTGCACACATACATGTACAGTATCCTGGCTATGAGTCTTGTTCCACTTTTGATCATATTCAGGATATGATGTTGCATGGAACATACTGTAAGTATTTCACCACCTGTCTATTCATGTCCCTGCATACATGATTTCTACGCAGCGATGTGAGCAAATGAGCACGGGGTCACAAAATGAGCTGCAGGTGGCACTTTCAGTAAATGATATGCCTGCAAACTCCTCTCCACCTCCTGCATGAGCAGTGGGTTTATCTGACAGTGAAATGCAACACGTTATGACAGACATTTAAAAGTAGATTTAATTACAAAAATATGTATTCCTCTTCTTTGGTGCCCTTGGCAACCACCAACCTTGTCTATGCCTAAAAACAGCCCTGTGATGCACACAGCATAATTTGAGAAGGTTTTTTCACTAATGTCTCTGATTTTAAATACCATACAAAAAAGTAAGTAAAATGGGCCTAATAAGTGGTGTATCTAACTGATTTTTATACCTGTACTTTAGTTTTCATATCTTACAAAAAAATAATCCAATAAAAAACTAAAAAGCAGTGTAGACTGCCCCCTTTACTTCAAAGTTTTGATTCGGTTGTACCTCAGACCAAACAGATGTGTCTCTGTTGCACCCGAAACCACACCCAACAGTGATGTCACGCTGCACTGACACACTCTAGAGTACACTACTACACAACCGCGGGTTGAGTTAAACGTCAGTTCAGCAAAAACGAGATTTTCCATTCCTGTTAAGTGAAGAAAAGAAAAAAAAAGGGCACCAATCTCAAACCAATCATGAAAAATGTAATCAACACAACTGAATGAGCCACTCAAGTATTACAACTGAGATGGATATATGTTCCATTTATTCCGTTCTGCTTTCGCACAACATTGTTTTTGATTGGGGTTTTTGCAGCTACATGTGCTGCTGTGGCCATTAAGGCCGAAGCTTTAACTCTAATTCTCTGTCTCCTCTATTTTGAAATGATATGTTCTGTGCTTGACACCTCAGGATGCATTGAATGTTTAAACCAGGATTTTATCCTATGATGATTATTCTGGTAAACTTTAATTTTGTTGAATTTACATTATTTTAACTTTTATAAACTACATTCTACCCAAAGAATGTGTGTAATTTAAGATCTCAAATAAAGACAGAACCTCACATTATGGATATTTTATATTTGCAGGTGGAAATGTTTCATATCTTCGACTATGTGTTGGTTCACATTAGGTTACATCAAAAATAAACTAGAAAACCAGGATAAGTGGTGGAGACAATAAGGTAAATTACATTTTTTAAAACAGTTACAGAGTGCACAGATAATATAGATAATATAGTCAATTTACAAGGACGAACAACGAGGTTAAATGTTAGAAACTGACAACACAACTGTATAATTTCAGATTGACATAATGTCAGGCCTTCGCAAAATTGCCTGTATAATAAAGGCCTTTGCTCACCCCTCATTTCCTTTTTTGCATCACTTTAAAACTTACAATTTACTCGTTATATATAGCTACATCAAAACTGAATGTGTCCCTAGTATCTCCTCTTTTTCCAAACTGAAAAAAAATATTTACCACATAACATACACTAAATCACTGGAGACTAACTAAACCTCTTACATTTCTACCACCATAAATGAACAGCACAAAACTAAGGAGGTTCTAGTTAGATTTTACTGCTAACAGATGTTTATGAGTACAACCTTCCTCTGCTCTGATACGCTGGGATCCGTCACCACATCCCAGCTCTCCCAGCCACTCTGCAGGTGGTTCAGTTACAGAGCCAACAAATAAACAGACACATGCCTCAAACCTTTTAACTCAACACATTGTGATAAGACAACAACAACACATAAAACATGATAATATTTCACTGCAGTACTAACTTTCTTCTTCCTAATTTTAATATGATGTCTACATTTTCTTTCTCTGATAGAGGAAGTAGAAAGAAATTGAATCTGTCGGGGCTGCTGCTCTGTCATGACTGAAACTGTGCTTTAAAGTTTAACTGTTTAATCTGCATCAGCAGTTTTGGTGTAAACCAGCTTCTGTATCTTGTAGAAATCACATAAATGGTACTAGAGTTCACTGCATCTAAAGTTAAACCTGCTGCTGACATGGTTTAACAGAGGTATGAGGTCTTATAATTCAGTGTAAATGTAGATTTCTACAGCTCAAATCATTGTAATGATTCCTAAACGTTCCAGTCTTTCACCATGTATGATCTTATGAAGGCAACACTAACCCAGTATACAGTAAGTATGTAATTACAAGTAAACGTTGTCATATCTGCGTCAGGTCATGTTTACACTGATAATTACTGATTATCGGAGATTAGTTAGAGGAATCATGTATGAACTAATGCAGCAGCGGTCCAGTACCTGCAGATATGAGATCAGTTTGTCAGTAACAGTGGTGGAAAGTAACTACGTACATTTACTCAAGTACTGTGCTTAAGTACAATTTTGAGATACTTGTACTTTATTTGAGGATTTCCATTTTATTCTACGTTATACTTCAACTCCATTTCTTTTATAGCTATAGCTAGTTACCAGTTACTTTGCAGATCAGGATTTTGCATACAAAACACATGATCAACTTATAAAATATAACAATGTTATCGATTAAATGACCCAACAACTCCACCTTAACCAGCCACAGCATAAAAATTCTGCTTAAACATTCATGGATTAATATGCATTAATAATCCAATAATGTAATTACACTCAGGGGGCAGTTTTGATTACTTTTACATTGTTGTATTGCTGCTTTTACTGATGAGTCCCCCAGCACTAGTAAGTAATGTATTTAGGTTAGACACATGAACTGTTCACACACCTGAGGCTACAGAAAAAGAGAATACCAGATGTATGACCAGTTCCTTCTGCATTTTTAATATAAGCTAATATATCTAAATGATTATTGATACTGCAGTAGATTGTGAGGGGACAGTGTAAATGTCATAAGGACAAAAATGTTATGATTATATTTGCATTAAAGTTATAGACTGATAAAGATGTACTTTTTGACAATCAAAAGTGGACTACAGGTGATGAAACAGACATGGTATATTGTTCCAGGAGTATGTCTGAATTCTGTCCTCAGCAGTATGGTCAGCTTATACAGAAAATCAGCATTATTCAACCGTGTTCCTCTGAATCACATGTGGGCAGAGCTTATTAGGCTATTCATGATAAGTCTGGCTTAGCTGCAGTGCAGCTGAACCAGTTCTCATTTTGACACAGCAGTCATGTCCAATTTAGTACACAGCTTCATTTTAAACCCCAGCAAGTTCTGGTTTAGCTGAACCCGGTCTAAATCGCAGCTCAGAAGGTCAGAGGTCAGATGCTAAGTGACACACCAACAACCCTGTTATGTCTTCTGCTCAAAACAGTCTTTTCAGATACATGTCATTCTAAGTTCATGCTGGTGTGGAGCTTTAACTGTGGTTCATTCAAAATAGCCAATATTTATCAAAGTGTTTGTGTGACAAATAAAAAATAAAAATAAAAGCAATCAGCGAATTCAAACAACAATAACAAAAATTAAACATGCTGAAACATGCTTGCGTCATAGCCTAAGTATCATATTTATGTTGTAAACGTCATGCAGCATTGCTGTTATCACAGTCTGACCAGCCAAATGTTAGAGTAAGTATTAGAAATGCAGCCTTTTCACATCTTTTTCATTTTAAACAATATATTATTCAGAATTTATAACAAGTGCATCATTACTGCACTAGAGATGCTGCTTAAATATACAGCCACTGCAGGTAGGCAACAATACAGTTCAACTGATCTGTTGTAAATTGATTCCAGGTGCCTCTTCCTTGGGTTTTGATATACTATACATATTTACATATGAAACAGACAAGTTGGAATAGTGATTCCCTGTATGTCTGCCTTGAACCATTGATCATTTTTGTTTTAAGTGGTTTGAGAGAAAATGTACCAATATATTTTCAAAAATTTAACTGACAGTAAAACAACGTCCAGCCCTGTAAAATGTCAGACTTTGCTGTCTTCTACATCATTGAGAAAAAGAGGTTGGAGACGTGTCTCATAAAACAGTGGCCAATGTGGCCACAAAAGTAGCCAAATTAGTAGAAACATTAGCAAAAACTAGCCATCATAAACTACTGGGAGACTAGCACTAATGCTAACAAGCTAATCTGTTGACATGCTTCTTGTTACTACAGTTATCTTACAGACTACGATGGCTGGGGGTTCGAAGGTGTTTTTTTGGACATGCGTACTCCACACAGAGCCTCAACCGCAAAACACAGAACCTTCTTGCTATGAGGTGACAGTGCTAAACACTGCACCACTTGGTGAAAATTTTAAAGTTATAACTTTTGAGGATCATTTTGTGGTTTGAAAATAAGATTAAATACATGAAATACTTGCATAGTCATGAAAATTATAAATTGTTCTGTGAGAAATATGTATTTTTTCTTCTATCAAAAGCGACACAGTCTGGCTTTAACATTTTGTTGGTCTATTAGTGTCAGTTCAGTATGTGTTCAGGTGCTGTATGCCTATAAGCATGTTAGCCTATTTACTGCTCAATGACACAGTCCCTGCATTTGTTTTTCTGGGGACTCTTACCGCTGAAGCACTGGCAGAAAGAACATAATTTCGAGGCCTTGTCTCCTGAAAATCAGGTGCAGCCTACAAACAAGAACAGGGAGGAGGAAACACATGTTTACACAGTCATGCAGTTACAATCATTAATCAGAAAAAAAAAGTTAGCCAGAAGCAGACAGGCATAAAGTAAACCGAGCAGAAGAAACACAAGTGCAGATCACTGAGAAAAAGTTCAAAGGTTCGAAGCAGAAGGCACTGTAAAATTGACAGTCCCAGTATTTCAAGTGTAATTCAAAGTAATCAAAAACACAAAGTGAGATTGCTGTGTTATCCAGCTATCTTGGGGATTCACTCAGGTTTTCTGGCATCATGAAGCAAAAGGACAGAAGTACTAATGACAATTAAGAAAGAGAGATATGTACTTTTTATAAATGAGCAGAATAAAATAATAACATGATAAGAGACTTCCATGATAATTATGTCAGAGACACAAGAAACATTTTTACCCAACCATGGATTTAAAATAGTAGTAATAAATACTTCTAATAAAAAGAGAAAAAGTTAACTACACTAAGAGACTAAACGGGATCAAAGAGATGGTAACGTAGAGAAAACTTAAATCTTCCATTGATTTTTAATAGAAAAAAATCCATGCATTATTAAACAGACTAACTTTATTTTTAACTATTATTTCTAACTACTTTGGTCATCAAGGTGACAAAAAAGGCAGCACAAATACACCATGTAAAAAATAAATAGATTATCTGCGGATAATCCATGCTGATTCTAGACTACTGAGCACCAAACACAAGGCATTTATAAAAATTCCCACACAAATTTAAAGCCGTAACCTTACTTTTTTTTTTTTTTTTCAAAGATCAAACCGTGGACATTGATTCTAATGATATGGCCTGTAATTAACAACTCTGATACAGGCCCATGCATGCTTGATAGTTGTGGCATTTTGCTGACTGTGTCATTCTAGCTAATGACATTTCACCAGTGTATGTCACCAGTAGTTCTACCTGAGTGGTACTAAATGACTTTCATCTGCTCTAAGTGTTTGATGTAGTATGTAACCAGTGAAAAAAGGACAAAATAAAACTTTCAAATTCCTTTCCTGGCTTTTCAATTCTCAAATTTTCTGCATTTAGTAATGTGCCACCCCATCATCTTCCTGCGAATCCTCTTTCCTGACATCAAGGTGTGATGGCTTCATACAGAGCATCTCGCAGACTGCACAAGGCATTAAGAAGCTTATCTTATAGAGCTGGCAGCCAGCAGAGCATCTGAAAAGCTTTGAGATCATCTTGTCTGGTCAATGCAGCCATGCCATCTGAAGAAGTAACCAATTTATTGCAGTACAGGATGAACAAAATAAATACACAAGTTATTCTAAAGACGGAACATGAAAATGTACAGACAGGTGACAAATTAAAGAAAAAACTAAATTAAGTGTCTTAGTAAGGTGCTGTGCCACCACATGCCGCCAGAACAGCTTAACTGCGCCTTGGCATTGATCCTGCAAGTCTCTGGAACTCTACTGGAGGGATGTAACAAAATTCTTCCAAAAAATATTCCTTAATTAGGTGTTTTGTTGAAGGTGTTGGAGAGCGCTGTCTAACATGTCGGTCTAAATATCCCATAGGTGTTCAACTGGGTTGAGATCTGGTGACTACGAAGGCCATAGCATATGAAATTTTCATCCCACTTCACACCATTCCCATCAGGATAGAAATGTTTCATAATAGGGTGCTGGTTATCACTTAAACTTTATATTGATTTGCAGTGATCCTTCCCTCTAAGGGGACAATTGGACCCAAACCATGCCAGCAAAAAGCCCCCCACAAGATAACAGAGCCACCAGATCCCCTCACTGTGGGGGTCAAGCATTCAGGCCTGTAACATTCTCTTGGTGTACACCACACATGCACTTGCCCACTTGACTCATCTGATCATATCACTTTTTTCCACATCTCTATAGACCAAAGCATATATTTTTTTTTATGACTCTCAAATGTCAAGTCAGTTTTGTAATGAGAGGTTTATGCACTGCAACCCTACTATAATATCCCTCTCTATGAAATTTGAAACAGACTGTTTTTGAGCTGACACAGTCTGATCATGTCCTACACTGACATTCTCAGTCATCTGAGGAAGAGTTGCTTTTCTGTTTTTCCTTACATATCTCAGTAATGCATTAGCATCAGGGTCATCAACTGTGTGCCGTTGACCACAATTTCTGACTATTTACTGATGTCTTTCAGATAAAGCTAAATGCAGATGTCACTTCAGTCACTGTTCCTATTGAAACACTAGCCAGTTGAGCAGTCTTTGTGACTGAATCTCCTGCCATCTGTGCCCCAACACTGAACCCTCTTTCAAAGTCACTTAGATCTTTTCCTCTTGCCATCTTGATACAAAACAGAATCTTTTGGGCATGCTCAGTATTTTTATACATGCCACAGAACATGACTGGATGTTAATTCCTTAATTGTACCATGCAGTGCACCTGTGTGGAAGCGTCTGCATTTGTTATGTTTCTCCACCAATTTATTCAGGTTTTTCCTTCGTCACCTATCTGTATATCTTAGTTGCTAAGTTAAAGCTGTGTGCTTCTTGCTATTCTACCCTAACACATTTGATATTACTGTACGTGCCTTCCTTGGCATCCTTCCTTTATAATGTGGTAAAGAACAGCTGGCACAAAATTCCACAAAATCAACTGAGTTGATTATTTAACGTAAAACATTCAGGCTGTGAGGCCAAAACTCATTGTAAGCATCTTTTGTCAACTTTGAAGCTGTATTCATCCATTTTTTGCCAGGAGATGGCGGAAAATTTAGTTGACAGATATACAGCCAGAATGTCTAATCTCTTAGCAAACAATTGCCTATGTCCACATACAGCAGCTAGAGAGCAACATTATCCCATCAGGGTTGTGTTTCTGAACACCCAATGAATTACTTCTGGAAACTTGATGAGTTTATGGGTATTTTTTTATATTTATATCAAAAATAGTGATTTATGCTGAATTAATAATCAGAAAATCAAAATGGCCTAAAGTACAACATAACTGTAGCAGAAACAACTTCAGCAACTAAATTACCTTGTAACAGAGATTCAATTTTGTTTATATGGCTGCTGTTAAAGCTGCAGTAAGCAATTATTTTATGTTAATAATGGATTAAATTGCTACATACAAAATGAAACGGGGTGCCGATAGTGAAGAGAAATATCACCAACTCCACAGTTCCCCTTAGTGAGTCTTTTAACATATTTCAGTTCATTGTTTTGGTTTTACATCCCACAACTTTACTGTATTGCTTCGTTCTCACTGCTCCAATCAGTCTGGTTTCCATCAGCAGGTAGCTGTTTTCAGAAAAAAACCTCTAATAAACCCACTGTCCACTACCTGCTCAGCAGCAAACAGCAGACAGACACAGTCAGAGACTAGCTGAACGTAATTGAGCATTTAGCAGCTAAAGAACCAGATATTTTCCCGAGGAGTTGGAGAAGACCAAAAAGGAGATAAAAGAGAGTGAATATTGCTTGATTTAGGTGGACACAAATACCACACCACATGAAGTGTTGTTCTCTGTCTCCTATTAAGTATAATCTGCCTGAGAAGTGGAAGACATTTCCAATCAATCTGCACAGTTAAACTGCTGTGGATCCCATGGTTACTGTGATTAAAATACTATTGCAGAAGACCATAGGAGAAAGAAGAGGAGCACAGAAGCACCTAAAAAAACAACAGTGACAAGATGAAACTCACTGCTGCTTTGGCTTCTGCCTGCTTGGCTTTTTTCAGACGTGCTTTGCAGATGTCAAGATCCAGCCGTCGATTCTCCAGAAGCCGCCTCTCTTTCTGCACAGGACAAGAAGGATCCAGTCAGAAACAGGGGATCTGTTGCAGGGAACAAACCTTGCAACACTAGGTTTCTATCCATTTAACAGCACAAAGAGGCAACTAGCTCTGTATACAAGACATTTCATAGGAAACATGAAAAAATCAGATTAAGTGCAGAGGTAACAATGATAATCCATGGCAACATACTTCTCTTCCCTTGGATACTGTTAATATGAATTAATATGAATTAATATCTTAAAGCACCAAGGACTTAGGATAATTAGCATGTAAGGTGACCAGTCAGACTTACTGATATAGTCTTCCAGTCTCCTTCCAGGAAGTTGCGTAGAGGAGTGAGAAAGGTGGCAGCTGAGGTTTGGAGGAACTCGCGCTCCGCTCCCCCCAGTCTCTTCTGGTACTCTCCTACCGTGATCAGGGTGCTACCTAGTAAGGAGGACAACCAACTGTGTCATCCGACAATGTAACACTGAACGAACTCGTGACTGAATCACCTCCACTAGTGTGCATCCCTAGTGTGTGGGTAGGCACTTTGAATCCTGTGTGGAAAAGATGGACTCAGTAATAATGAAAACTACTAAATTGACAAAAAAAAAAGGCAATTGCAGAATGCAAATACAATTAATTGCTATTGCTGAATAACTCCTGTACATAATGGTATCAAAATTGGGGTTAATTATAATAAAAATCTTAAGGATTATAACTTTTAAGACCTTAGTCCCAGAAAACTGAAATTGAACCCACATGGTTACGAAAAACATCAACGCTTTCAGGAACAGACTGAACGGTTCTACAGTCTTGTTCATTATATCCAAATAGATGCTGTTCAATTTCATAGTAGCTTTTCAGAGTGAGTTTTAATGCTCTGCAAACTATTAAATTACTATTGCTATTAAAAGAAAGTTGCTTCAGGATCACATCCCAGCCCTTTAATACTTCATAGGGATCAACAGTTGACAGTAGTGGCAGTTGACAACATGTGACAATAGCTCAGAGTCTTATTAACTGAAGCACTATCAGTTTCACTGACAGCTCCACTGACCGTATGGCGTCGCTGGACCAAATTCATTGGCAGCTTCCAGCATGTACTGGCCCAGCAGCTCTGCGTTTGTCATCCTGGACGGAAGCTTCTTCTCCAGTTTGTCATAGATGAACTCCTCTATTCGAGCACCTGGATAACAGGTGATAAAGAGACCATTGTGAAACCGTACACAAGTGTTAAAAAATTGGCTGTGTCTGTTTGATTCAGAGTTTTAGGAGCCTCAATAATGGCAACTGTAAGAAATAGTGTATGAACACCCAAGGAATGAATTAATGATTATTTTTAGAAAATAAAGCTCTCGTGAAGCTCTTGACATTGACTTGATAGATATACAATTAGATATGAGCTGTGAGCCCTAGTTTACTGCTGGGTATTATAATAACTGGCCACATTTGCTATAATGAGCTTTGTAACATTAATGACCTGGTGAGAGTCTGCTATTCCAGTTTTCTTTTGTTATAAACATTATAAACATTATAGTTTTTGAGGACAATTACTCCCTGCCACTCCAATATTGTGCTCCATCTGATACTGATGGTCAAGGTAGCAACAACATACCTTTCTTGTGTTCCTATAAGCTGCCTTTAGATGAAATTTCACCCATATGTTAACTACCACACATCTGTTAAAGCTGGCACATACTGCTGATTTAACTCACTTTTGCAGCTTCTTTTGTATCTGTGACTTACAGTAATCACTGCCTGAATTATTAGTGCATTGGTTACAAACAACAAATTACTGCAATATGGTAAGGAGGAAATTCACAGTCAAACAGACTAGAGGTGCATTGATATCATGAGCTTCACTAATTGCTGAACGACTAACCTACTGACTGTAAGGTGTGTCTGTTATTTTGTTGACCTTTAATGTGTAAACTGCAGAGAAGGAATAACAAATAATTTCAATTCATTTAAAGTCTTAGTTCAACATCTTTAGGATATAAGGCTTACTTTTTATGTCTAGAGTTAGATGTGAAGATTGATATCACTCTTATATCGGTCCATAAAACATAAGGCATCAGCCATCAGCTGGTTAGCTCAGAAATGGAGACTGGAAATGGCGAAACAGCTCACCTGGCTCTGACCGAAGGTAACAAACTCCACTTACCAACACCCATAACACTCACTGATTTATATGTTATAGCTCATAATCTATACAAAGTCATAACCCCTCGTAACACCACAACTTGTCATTTTTACACTTTCACACAGATTAAACAAACAAGATACGTGTTTTGTTGACTTGACTTTTGTGGCTGCATTTGGGCCGCTGTTAAGGTACTGCCAATAAATGAATGCTTTCTGCACAGATATTTCATACTAAAAGTCTTCCAGTTGGTTATAATCCCTCCCTGTTCTACCAGGCTTTTAATGTGAAAAATATACAGAAAGTGTTGAGTTTTATTGACATTAATGTAACAGTGATTGGAAAATGTGGCAAAGTGGAACTGATAGGAGATAATAAGTTGTCAAAAATGGTATTTCTGTTAAAAAGAGAAACTGAGAGACCCACATTGGTAAGTATGCCATTAGTTCTTTGTTGCACAGATGGAATTAGATATTGAAATGTACATTATGCTAAATGTGACGTGAACTGTTTTAGTTCAGGATATGCAATGTTCATTAACGGGGCCTCCTTTCCCAAAAGCATTTTAAGCCTAAAATGATGGTAAAATCCATCATATGAACCTGCTTAAGCTTAAGAGGGGTTTATATAAAGCATCGTAACTGACACTAACACACTTAGAAATACAAGAGTAAAGTTACTCCAGAGACGGACAGAGGCATGGTGGCAGTTTTCTTAAGCTTTCGGTTTAACTTTAAAACCATCATCAGGAGCAGGCTAAGGTGTCAAGGTTATAACAGCAGATAAATAGCAGGTGTGCCAGCTGGTTGCTCAGGTAAATCAATCAGGCTGATTGAGATTTAATAGCAACAACACAGTTACACCATGCTTCTGTCCTTCTTTGGATTAATAGTGCATTCATGTGGTGTTGTAATAACCTCAACTAAGAAAATTCACCGCCTTCTCAAGTTGGAACAGCAACTCAGAAAGCCAGTGAAAATTTTGGTACACAACTTCTTGACGTCATATACGCGGAAACATAGCGGACAAAAGTAAATGTTTGGTTGATGATAGGAACCTTTTCATTCATGGTGCAACTTCATTCAATTTTTTTGCTAACATTTCATTTTTGATATGGTATTAAGTTCTAACCCTTAGTTGCTGTCCATGTAGAGTTTAGAAAACTAAATTAATTAGTTAGAAAAGTTATTTATTAGCAGTACAAGTAAGGTAAAGCATTATTTTAGTGGTAGTGGTGCAGCTCCAACTCCGGGACAAAATCACTTTGTAATATAAAGCTTCAAACTGTTTCAGCATACTTGGATGACGACATGAATCTTTACTGGGACGCTATACCAAAGAGAAGGGGATCCCATGCTTTATGTAGATGAAGCTCTAACAATCAAATCAAACCCAGTATTGATTTGTGTGCCCCTGTGGAGCATCCCTCTGCCTCACTTGCATGTCCATCTCTCCCAAGAGCCTAACACCAACATACTTTTGAACAAATACAGACATTTTTATGATTAACAATTAGCAATGTGTGAAATTAATCATACATCATGGACCACCTGATCCGTTTTTATTTGCTCTTCGTTGTCACGCAAATACTGGAAACAGCTATCAACATGTTGTTTAAATGCTCTGAGCAATAAAATACAACCCATCTTCTCTGTAGCATCCACGTTGTTTTCAAATTCTGACTTTAAAGCACATTAAAAAAAGCAGCAGAAGTCAGAAGAACGACTTCCCAACTCGGAAAATGGGATGATCCGAGGAGCATGTGAATGTGACATAACTTTAGTTTTGTATGTGTTGTATATTAGTGGATGTCCTGGACTCCCCTGTAGGATTAACCAAATACTAGATGATTTATTTAAGTTATTTTTGTTTTGTTCATTTTTAAGTCTATAGGTGTATCACGAACACTGACGTTGGTAAGTATATTTTGATGTAAAATGAGTTCAATATAGAAAATATGAAAATAAAAGTAAACACACACAAAAAGAAATTCAACAACTGATCTAATATTCATCTCTTCTGGCTGAAACTTAACTTATGGGATATTTTCAGGTTCATACATGAGCTGCATATTCATGAAGCTTATAGGAACCATCACGGCTTCATTATAGGTTTAATTTGGTTTTCAGAGTAACATCTGCATCTAGCAGTAGATTAATCATTTAGAATTTACTTCTTAAACTGACGTCCACCAGGGAACATGAACTATAAAGAGCAGCAAGCTCAAATCTGGTTTACTTCACGTTAAGCTTAATTTTCACACTGAACTATTCAAAGTATAAAATATTTATTTGTGACCTTTACAACACTTACACTTTGTGATGTATGTACAGTATCTTCAATATATAGCACGGCTTACATACAGCTAAATATGTGACATTAATTAGTGTATTCAGCCTCATCTTCAGAACTGCAGGCAGCTTTTTGACAGATGATCTTAAAGATGTGCACGAGAACTTGCTCTGAAGCGAAACGTGAGTAAAAAATTTAAGAGCAATTGTAGAAATGGTCTCAGAGAGCACTCTTAACTTCTAAGACAGTTTCTTATCAGGGCCCAGGACTTTATTCGTGACCGGCCTTGCTTTGTTTGTGCTGCCAGCTCTTTTGAGAGCATTGTTTGTACACCAGCTTTTAATTCAGAATATCCAGGACCCCTGAAGGGAGCAATGGATGTATCCAATCAAACAAGTGCTGGCAAGTGTCTTCCTGCATAGAAAGTCATTAGTAATTCAACACCTGTCTTCATCTACACAGTCTAAGTCAGTCCATACACTGTACAGCAGACTAGATCTCTTAGTATGTATTCGTTTTAGTTTCAGTTTTAACATGTGATACAACACAACCAATCATATATCTACCTTTATCAATCCCTAAATGAAAATGAAAAAGTTTAGCCATATTGTAGGACTGTTTATGTTACACTATGCTGTACTCTAGATCATCTGAAGTCATTAATGGTGAGGAGGAACTGAGTAGAGGGATTTCACACATTTCCCTTACACGGCAATCTGGTAAATAAGGCCAAGACTTACCAGTGTGGTCAACTGGAGCATGGAAGGATAAAAAATACACAGAGCACAACTTAGACATTACTACCAGAATTCATTATGAATGTCTGTAACGTTTCATGTCTGACTAAGAGTAGTATTATGCTTATAGCTGTTTGGAAGCAAAACAAAATCACTGTGCTAAAGATAACAAAACACAAAACGCTGTCTGTACAAATATTATGCGTAAAAGGGGGTGGCCAGATGAAAAATGTTGGATAAAACAAAGTTATGTTCAAAACATCCCTTGTACATTTGAGCTGCTGCAAAGAAGGCTTCTGTTTTAGATAAAAGGTATAATGTCATGTAAATGTGAAATGGTGTGTCATTTGACAGGTAAGTACGTTTCTGTTAGATTTACTCAATAAATGAATTACAACAGTAATTATACAACATACAGTCATGCAAACAAAAAATATACAAACACAAATCATTTTATTGCCTTTACAATCACTTTAAATCAAATTTTACATTTCAAATCATTTTTGGAACTTATGCAGTCATACGTTTGACTCATCAGAAAGCTATAAATGTTATTGGATGGTACTGGGACTCCCCATGGTATAACGAGTGTAGTTGTGAGGAGATTTAACTTGTACTTGGGAGGTTACGTGTCTTTCCACAGACTGAGCAGGACTTACTTGGATTGGGCTGCAGGAGCACCTCTGTTTGTCTCAAGATCTTTTCAGTCCAGTTCCTGGTTCCATCAGCCCGAGTGGTCAGGTTCTCTAAGTGAGGATCCAGCTCTGTTTTCTCAGCCTGGCCCAGCTTCTCCTCTGTGAACTAGGAGACAAGTCCAGACCCTGAGTGCACATCTTCAGTCACAGCAAACAAGATACACGTATATGCTGACTTGTTGGGAACACGTAGACATTTGTGGGTTTTTGAGTACCGCTTTAATGTGTTGGAATATGGATGCAGATGGTAGCCAGACAGATGCCAATATTGATAATTGACATTGCATTACACTGTACCACTGATACTGCTCCTCTCACTCCATGTCTTTTTCTCTCTCTTTATTTAAATAAACACTGGTTAATTATGGTTAAGTTGGTTTGTCATGGCCCACGACCCAGTCATAACAACTAATATTCACTTCTCTATTTGTTATTGCCACGCACGTGTTTAAACTATTTTGATGAATCATTGATTTTTATCTTAAATTCTTTTTTAGGATGACCATGTAACATCTGTCTGGGGACTTCAAATGAAAAACAGCCTTTTGTCTAACTCCCTAGCCTTTACAGAATTATTAATTTGAACTATCCCTGTTAAATAACGTTATAAATAAATAAAGTGCCCTGTATATCTTATTTCTTCCCCTTTGGGTGGCAGTGGTAGGTTAAATGGGAAAATCGGCAGGATGGTCTGGGGCTGTCTAAGAGAGTGACTGGATTTAATTTCACAGTTCTTCCACTGAAATATTCTGCACCTTGTGAATACATCCATGGAGAACAGTCAAGCTATAAATAAGTATAGTTGCAATGAAGTGGTAAATGCACTGCCAAAATATCCACATTCTCCATTGAATCTTCATGTATTCCTCCATTTACTGTAATATCTAACATCTTGATGGTAAAACCAATGCACCAGGCATGTTTATGCAAATTATATCAAATATATCTTATTTTGTGCCAGCAGCAATTACCTAATGCATCCATTTATAAAATGATGAATACCTATTCCTTCTCATGAACTGAAATGTCAGAATAGGAACTGTGCAATAAATGATGAGAGTGGCCACTTCCGCTGACTGCACACGTGTTTGATAACTGAGGCCAAAAAAAAAAAAAAAAAAGAATACCATCTGTGTTATCGGGCAGGGCTGTCGGACTTCTCCTCCTGTTTTCCTCACTGGCTGCCAGGTCTGACTGATAGAAGGCAGCAGCCAGCTGGACTTTAAAGGCAGACAGATGACTGAGGAATTCACCGTCACTGTCATATTACATCAGGAAAAAGAGACCCTGACAGCAACTTTGTGGACAAGATCAAATGATTAAATGACTTGGCACTTTTTTTCAGGGGGGGGGGGGGCTATAGGACACAGCCTGTGTCAATTCAAGGCTGGATGACTAGGTACCACCCCAGAATTTCGCAGACGGTTTACTTCAATACAAGCTGTCAGAGAAGCTATGTGAAGCGTGTCCGTGATAATGGGGGATGTGTCAGGTGGCCCTTGCAAGAACTCCCTAGCAAAATCTTGTACTTAAAAGCTTTCCAGATAATCGGCAAAAATAGCTTAATGATACAACATGACTTAAGACCGTCGACTTATCTATAGGAAGTTTAGATTCATTTGGCATACAAATGGTTCACCGAGATAATTTAATTTGCTTGTGGATGCCCCGAAATTTCAAATTGACCCTACTGGTTCGTGAGTGGACGTAGGTCTGGTTCTACTCGTAATGTACAGTTCGTAATACAACAGGGAATCGTTAAATTGCCATTTTAAAAATATATTATCAAGCAAAGAGCCTATTGTCCCTGCTGTCTGCTCCATAACGAAGCCCTTCCCCGTTGATGAATGGGAGCAGGGTCAGCTTGAGTGACATGGGTAGCACACTGGACCACAGCCATCAATAATGGGTCGAGGCTTGGCAAACCTTTACCGGTTTTACAGCAACGGCCCGCTGCTAATCCGAATGCACCCCAAGATAAACCCTCTCACATCTCCGCAGCGATAACTTCAAACACCCGGAACCGCTCTGCGTGTGTTGAATAAACCGAGCATCGTGGCCCGCAGCTATTCTCCGTCCATGCAGGACGCCGTGTGACGAGAAAATCCGTCTGCATACAAGCGGGGGCTGCTCGCCCTGCCCCGGGGAGGTCCAGCGAATGATTCCGGCTTTACCTGCATTGCCCGTGTGAAGAAGACCCCGGCGTCGGAAGCCAGCTTTTTCACGTTGAAGTCCATGGTGCTGTGCGGAGCCGAGCAAACAGGCAGGGCTTGTTTGCGTCCCCGTGGAGGAAATACTCCGGATCAGCTGAGATGATGTAGCCGCAGACGCAATACTGAAACCGTAATCCGCTTCATGGGCAATCGGAAATCTGCTCTCCGCCCTGCGTTTAAAGAGCCCGCAACACCGCGCTGCGAGTCACGAATCTCCCCGTCTCCCCTGCAGCACGTCTTACACCTTCACCCTGACCTCTGGTTATGGGCACAGCCATTATCTGTCAGCAGTTCTCATGGGGGTCTGTGTCTGCGGTACAAATCAGTCCCAGTGAAAACTGAATTCATCTGCATTCTGTGCAGACGATTCAAAGGGGTTCTGCAAAGATGCACAGCTGCTGAATTTTTAAATGTGTTTCATTTTATTTTATCACTTTGAGCAGTACAAACACAATTGATCTCCACTGTAATGGGGAGGAGGCAGAATCCTAGATGTCTCAAAACCTAGACATGTACCCTATAACTAAAACTATCTGCATGGATAAATGCATGGGTGAATCGACCCTTTCATATAAAAAAAGAGTTATTCATGAACTTCAAGCTGGAAATATAATGTGGAATTGTCGACACTTATTTAAGTTGGGCGGTATGTTTTGTTGAGAGGAAGATACTGAGCTACACCCTCGAGCTATGAATTGCCGTCGCAACAAGACCAAGGAGACTCCTTGGATGGTTCAGTTGTGACTTTAAAGCCACAGTATGTAACTTTTTGTACTTTTTTACTCTATCTTACCTTTTAGTTGAAACATTCTCTGAAACATAGAGTATCTTAAGTTGGAGAGGCGCTGTAAGAGGCTTCTGTGACACAGCCTGGCAACAGTGCAGAGATATTGCCTTAGAAAGTTTTTGAGCCAGTCTCATCCTTCTAACCCATCAGAGAATGGCTGTCAATCGATGCATGAAGGTGACATCAAATGGTCCAAATGTGTCATCAATTATCAGAATCCTATCAGTGGTGAGCCATGCTGGTTGGATAACAGTGTTTCAACAGAAAGCCAGACAGACTTGATCTACTTACCTGATAAACAGGCTCCCTTGAATCTTGTTTCTCATAGTCTGAGAGTCTTTTAGGTGCTTTTTCACAAACTCCAAGCAGCTCTCTTGTGCTTTTCACTGAGGAGAGGCTTCGTCCAGCCACTCTGCCATAAAGCCCAGATTGTTGAAGTGTTGCAGTGATGGTTGTTCTTCTGGACGTTTCTCCCATCTCCACACAGGAACTCTGGAGCTCAGTTAGGGTGACCATTTGGTTCTTTGTCTCCTCCTCTTATCAAGGCACTTCTCCCCCAGTTGCTCAGTTGGCTGGGGGGGCAGCTCTAGGAAGAAACCTGGTTGTTCCAAACTTCTTTCATTGAAGAGTTATGTAGGCCACTGTGCTCCTGTGAACCTTCAATGCAGCAGTATTTTTTTAATAGCCTTCCTCCAGATCTGTGCGTCAACACAATCCTGTCTGAGCTCTGCATGCAGTTCCTTTGAACTCATGGCTTGAGTTTTGCTCTGATATGCACTGTCAACTTTGAGACCTTATGTAGACAGGTGTGTGCCTTTCCAAATCATGTTCAGACAATTAAATATACAAAAGGTGGACTCCAATCAAGGTGTAGAGACATCTAAAAGATGATCAAGAGAAATAGGAGTGTCATTGAAAAGGGTCTCAATAATTATGTCAATGTGATATTTCAGTTTTTCCTTTTTAATAAATTTGCAAACATTTCTAATATTCTGCTCTGTCATTATGGTGTATTGAATGTAGATTGATGAGGGGAAAAATGAATTGAAATTATTTTAAATAAGGTTGCAACATAACAAAATGTTTAAAAAGTGAAGGGGTCTGAATACTTTGAATGTTGTATATATTTAATGGCATATATACAGTATATATTTTTTATATACGTATATATATATATATATATATATATTTTTTATATACGTATATATATATATACACATATATATATACATATATATACATATATATACATATATACGTATATATACATATACATATATACATATATAAATATATACATACGATATATATATATATATATATATATATATATATATATACATACATATACAAAGTGCAAGCTTATATACTCTACCTCCTAAATACAATAATTAACCACGGTTTAATTTGACTATACTTTCACCACTGATAAATTCATGTACATTAAAGGCCTCATTTGTGAATCTTTCCCTGTGCTAGTTATAACGTGTTTCCAGATGTCTAAGAAGTGGTACAATTTGTTCTGAGATAAATACGATGGCCTTTCATATGGAATAACATTCAGAGATTTGTCAAACCACATCAACACATCAAGGGCCTTTGTCACTGATCCACATCTGACGAATGCTTAAACCTGCCACATAACAGCATATTCTCAAAATACACTGTATTTACAGGTTTTGCAGTATCATCCAAACCTAAGATACCTGTATCTAAAAAGGGTTTCAGTTTTACAGTGACATCAAGCAAGTAATAAATCTGCTGTGACATTATTCCACAAAGCTATAATCTTAGGACCAGTCTAAAAGACATGTAAATATGTTGCTTTCTCCGAGTTACATTTCGTACACAGCAGTACATTCACTTTCAAACATGGATCTGATAACCAAGGCCACATGTAATTTATGGATGATCTTATACTGTACCTCATAAGACATATTTGAACAAGTTATTCAATAATATTAATTTCTAGTCATCTATGCTTACTGTCCTCCAAATGTCTTCCTATGAGCACCAAGATTTCTCCCAGTTGACGATTTCACTATAAAAATGAACAGTAAGAAATTTAATCAATAGTTCTTCTTCTTTAAATCCAAGCTCTGTTGGCGACTGAGAGAATGATTTCAGTACAATTCTGTTACGAGTCAACCCCACTTTCCACCACACCCCGAATCCAGCATGTGTACAGGCTAGGTGGAAGTGAGGGTTGTTCACCACAGGTGCAAGAAGGGGTAATGATCCCACCATCCCACGGTGTTTATATATTTTTTCTTACCAGGAGCATAATATATTTTAACCAAGAAATTATCTTTGACCATATTAGATGTCACCTGTGTGGTTCTCTATAAATGGTAGGTCAGACAGCAGTAGTGTTTCACAACCTATTGTTTCTAAAACAGGAAAGATCCTCTTAGAATCCTTATCTAGCCAATCTTTCACATCTGTGTGGTCCAGTGGTAGTACATAAAATTAGGGACAGAGACCCTCTGTCTAGTTGTAATTTGGTCAACTGAAATCTCAGGCTTTTGTTATACTGTATCTATGCAAATCTTTAAAATATTTAATTGGAATATATACGGGTAACATTTGGATAGGATACAAAATTCTTGGCAACACATTCATTTTTATTATTGTCATTCGCCCAGATATCGAAAAGTAGAGCAGACCACCTCTTTAAATCACAGATTTCTGCAAATT
Source organism: Xiphias gladius (assembly GCF_016859285.1). Taxonomy (NCBI): domain Eukaryota; kingdom Metazoa; phylum Chordata; class Actinopteri; order Istiophoriformes; family Xiphiidae; genus Xiphias; species Xiphias gladius. The sequence goes on from NC_053419.1 coordinate 1,698,705, forward strand.
AACTTTATATCCAGAAAAGCCTCTGAATTCATCAGTAAATGCAATCATTTGCAGTACTTGGATTTGAAAGGAAGATGAGAATGTTGTCCACATACAAGGCAATTTTGTTTATATATCCATTATTTTGTATACTACTTGTATTGTCATTACCTCTGATTGTTTCTGATAGAGGTTCAATGACAAGAGCAAGTAGCAGTGGTGACAAGGGGCAACCTTTTCTAGTCCCTCTGTTAACTGTAAATATGGATGATGTTGATTTAGAGTATATTCACTGAACCTATCAGAAAAATAAATTTTAAACAAAACCTCAAAAGGTAGTGCCATTCTATTCTATTATTCCTTTCTCAGCAGCCAAACTTGCAATATGTGCATTATTGTTCTTGTTTTGAATATAAGGCATAACTCCCAATACTCCAATACTTGTCTTGGGATGAATCCTGTTTGAACTCCGGGTATGAGTTGGGGATTAGTCAATACAGTCTTCTTGGTAACAGTTTTGATAAGAAGACTGCTAAAATTTTGATTATAAATATGTCTAAGGATGGATCATCTGGGTTTTGATTTTCCTTTTGGATAACTGTAATTGTGGCCAGCTGTACTGTTTGTTGGATGCTTTTGACTAAGTGTGCTTTAACATTCCCCATGTACAAGCACTCGAAGTGCATGTACAGAAATGTGGGAGGGACAAAACAGGGATTTTGAAAAGTGTGGGGGACACGTCCTGTCCTGTCCTGTCCTCAGTGGAAATGATCTTGTGCTTGGAGATGTGATTTCATCATCACTCACCACTGGTTCATTAGTTAGTAATCACGGTTTAACAACCTGCAGTGAAAAGAGAAAACAACTCAAGATACCAATTTTTACCACTCCATTTTTATTGCTTATTCATACCTTTACACAAATGGCCTGGTACTATTTATATCAGGAAAACTGGAATTCCACACTGTTTGGATCAAATGTTCTTCACTCAGTTTTGGATTACATTTAGCAGTTACAAAAGAAATCAATAACAGAGTGTTGACAGACTTCAAATGGAACTTGAAACGGTTTGGGACACAGCAGTTCTCCTGAAGCAGTATTTCACTACATTTTTTTTTTTAAATTTTCAGCACATACACCTTTTATAAATAATCAGAAACAGTCAACACCCCACAGTAGCTACCTGCTGTCACTGAAGTCATCATTTCTTCATTGAAAGCATAAACTGAAACAATGACTTCAAATTAGAGAGAGTAAGTGTTGGAGATTGTACTGAGGATGTCCAGTAGATCATCTACTTTCTCTACAGAAAGTGCACACCTCTACTTCCAGGATCTTTAATTAAACACTGTGTGATTCTTAAGAACTAAAAACTCACAACAGATTTCGTTTTGACCATATGTGAAATCACGGTAAATCCTCTTCATATCCACACATTTTGATTTCAGACCGAAACATTTAGTGAGTCTGTAATAAAGCTTTTCATCTCACACCACTGCCTACTCGAAGATTAATTTTCACCATGACTGAACTGTGAAATAGCAATAAAAACAGAACTGTACCGATTAGATTCCCATAAATCACACAAAAAAAAAACTGTACATGACAACCAGGATATCAGGTCAGTGAATAAAACCCAATACAACTGATATGAAATAGCTTAAAAAAATAAATCAGTTAGGCATCACTCATGAAAATAATCTTGAAATGTATGTATGTAGGAGACACAGAATGACACACTGTACAGAGGCTGATACTGGGAACCAGCTAGAGCTACACACACTGTGGTGCCAGTGTATTATTATTAGAAACCACTGCGCAATGTGTCTGACCTGTTTCATATAAACCAACACATTTTACAGCTGGAGGAGAAAATGACTATCAATGTATGTTCCTTCACTGGCATGAATGTTAAGGTCTCAGATATCCCTGGATCAGGAGGGCAATGAATGGCATTGATGTGAATGAAAGCTACCCGCTGCAACCCACCATCCAAATCCTATTTTCAGCATCAGCACTGCAGTCACAGCTGTAGGTGAAGTGAGTCTTTAATCCCTGCTCAAACTGTCCATTCAGGTCATTTACTAAAGTGAAAGTAAATTACAATGGCAACGTGCTATGCTCCAATTAAAGCAAGGTGGAAAAATAGCACTGACCTAAAATAAACTGTATTTACACACAGATAAATACATTAAACTGTGCTCAAGTGTTGACTGACAGAAATTTAAATCTGAAATGTTTTGATAATTAATAATAGCTTCTTATCTCTGTTTAGTATCAATGTAAAATGAATCCTCTTTGGGATCTGGACTGCTGGCCTGACAGAACAAAAAAATTGAGGATGCCACCTTGGGCTCTGGGAACTTATGATAGGCATTGTTCACAGTTTTCTAAACAATTAATAGTTTAATTGAAAATAAAAAAAAAAGAATAGATGAATAATGGAGATAATAGTTGCTGAAAAAAATGAATTAATACTATCAGTACAAATATACAGACTCCATTTTATCATATTAATTTTTTTCTCTTTTTTCCCGTAAAACATTTTTCCACTCACAATTAGGCAAGAAGACTTAAACAAAAAAGCTGCCCTATTTGATTCACATTGTAAATGTATTTACTTAACATTCCACTGAGTGTCAAAACTCCTGCTAACGTTAAAAAGGCAACTTCCGTCACTGCATACACCAAATCTGGTGTGTATTACTGCTGGCCTTCTCTATATCAAGTTTGTTATGGTAAACAATGGAACTCATTAGTATACTCATAAGTGTCTTTGTACTAACTCCATTAATCTAAAATGAGCATTCTGAAAAGTTTAGCATTTAAGTAATAAAACAAGGTATTAAAAACAGTAAAATGGTGTGCATAGCCATGCCCAAGCAGGTATTCCACTCACTAAGCTAAACGCAACTGTTCCCCATTCAGACGGGAACTGTTGAGATTTTTATTTTTTAATTCTGCTGTCAATAGCCAAGCACTTCCTCAAGTTGGACGTTTCTTGTGAATGCTGTATTCAGAGGAATGTCCTAATTCAGAATGTCCTGAAAATGATCTCAACGCCTTATGAAGATGAAACTCAGTAGTTCGGGCCATGTTAGTGTGGGAGTGGGTCCCTGTTCTGATTGTACCTTGGGCTCACGTGACAACACGTGGGAAACACGTGAGCAGCGCTGTACTTCCTGCTCCCAATTCAGCCGCCTGGCTGTTTGCTTTCTGCTTTGTTTACATTATTTTGCGGATATCTTTGTTTATTTTCTCATACTAAAAAGTGCACAAACCGGCTCCCGGATATTTAAAAATCACTGGGGTTTTAATTTATGAAAGATATAGAAGGCTACAACCATTTTTGTAACACTTTTATTACTTATGAGTACTATGCAAGCATGGCCTACAAACAGCCCAAGCCTTTTCGCTGGGCCATTATACCGATCTACAGTGACTGGAAAACATGGGATTAGCTGAAGCTAGCTAGAAGCAAGGTGCCTGACCAGTTCACTGACCAGATGAAAGAATGAAATGCTGGGACCAAACGTACCCTTGTGTCTTCCCCCGCCCAACTCCTATTTTCTGTCCTGTAACTCCCCCTTTGTGACCTCCACCACTAGAATTAAGTCGTCAGCCAGCTTAATATGTGTCTAAATTACAATGCCTCCTCCACAATGGCGTAAGAATCATCCTCTGTCTAACCAGCCTGATAAAAGCATTCTAACTGGACAAGCACAACATGTCCAGTTAGAATAACTGATTGTGTATACAATACAGCAAACTCCAACTTATATCTGTTGGGTCCAGCTGACCAGAATGATGCCACTCATAAATGTTTTCCAGGACAAACGCAGACCCAGTGTGCCAGTAGCTTTCTCTGTTACTGCCTTAATAGGTAATAGAAAAAGAAGGTGAACTCTGCTTTGTGTGAATATTCTCTTACCAACAAGACATTTTTAATTATGATCTTAACACTACTTATGAAACCTCAGATCTGACCTTCAGCACCCACATCAAGGCAATAAATACCTCAGTATTTTATCATCTCAAACAAATAGCAAGAGTTAGAGAAAGATTTAAAGAAGCTCATACATGCACTCATCTACAGTAGGGTGGACTATTGTAATGCTCCCTTTGTCTTGTTTTCAGAAAAAGACTGTTAGGACACTTCAGCTCTTGCACAAAGCTGCTACCAGAGTTCTAACAATAACCAAGACAACTGAGCACATCACTCCTGTACTTAAATCTTTAAACTTAAGTATTGGTTACCTACAGAATAGATTTTAAAGGGCTGCTGCTAGTTTAAAAATAATAAACTCAATAATATGGGGCCAAAATACATTTCTGATCTCCTTGAAGAAAATAACTCCAGCGGAGCTCTTAGATCATTTGGAGGCAGTCAGCTGGTAGAACCTTGAGACAGAACCAAACTGCTTGAGGCTGCTTTTAGCGACTATGCTACACACAGATGGAACCAACTTCCTGATGATGTTCAATGTGGCCCCAAATCCACCTCAAAATCAGAATTAATAACTTTTGATTGATTGATTTCTCTACTGCACTTTTATTTCCTTTGTTTCGTTTGGGGCAACTTACAACTTATTACTGCACTGTAAATGCACTCTTTCTGTATTGCTCATCTACTACTAATACTTATTTTTTACTTTAATTTCATGTATTTTATTTCATTTTATATATTTTTTTATATATAATTTTATCCTCACTTAATTGGTTTTATTGTTTTTTATTGCTTATTGTTTATAATGTTGTTCTAATACTTTTCTTTGCCTATGTGAAGCACTTTGATTTGCCACTGTTTTAAGTGTGGCGTATACATAAAGCTGCCTTACTTTCATGTACTCTGCTGAACAAGACTGTGAGCTAGTTATATTACATGTATATATTTATGTGTGTGTGTATACCTGCATTTTTTTTTTATTACAAATCAGCTTTGAAAGTATTTCTGAGGAAATATGTACATTCAAGATTTTTGTTAGGCCTCAAGCATACACACAGTGGGCCTCACACAAGAACCACCTGTATAAGCAAATCCAAGCTGTGTGTCTTAAGCGTTCCCTACAAGCGATTTAAGAGAAACTCTGACATTTACCCAAATAACATTTTTTTTCTTAGCTACTAATGAAATTCTTGAGTAGTCCAGACCAGTCGTACAAGTCACACACAGATAGTTTGTCTCTCTCCACAGACTAAGAAACACAAATTTGAAATGAAATCGTAATGTTGCTGAAATTGGAGTTTAAATATAATACTGAAATTAACTTCAATAAAATATACTCTGACAGCTGCCTCACAGTGATCATATGTATGTTCGTCTATCAGTCGGTCTGTAAAATCACCTACTCTTGGCTATAATATTCTCTTATCTAATATCTCCATGACTGTCATATCCCCTTGACCGCCTCTCATATAAGTCAAGGTCTGCTTTGCTTTAAATAGACTTTTTTAAGTCTTTTTTTATGAATTAAACTTTCCCGCTAACAGAGCGGAACAGCTAGTCTTATATGGCAATTTTAAGGGAAGTTGATTATGCTAAAGATCAAATGTCACAAATGCTCAACTAATGAACAGACGGCATTCAACAGACTCAAATTAGCAATTTACTATGAGTTTGTGCAGTTAAGAAAGCTTTGATAGCGGGAGCAGAAATTTAACCTCCAAGCAAAATGTTCAGTAAGGATTCCTCTATGATCACAGTCAAACCAGTGAAGAAATCCATGCCTCTCCCTCCATGAGGATGATACCTTATTTCTGAGAGCCAGACATTACTTCCTGGATAGATCACTCCAGTTTCAACTTCAAACATGCATGTGAATGCACCATTTTATTTTTCTCCCATCAGCTTTTCAAAAGAAAAGTGTTTGATTTAAGTGAAGCAGTTACTTAGCAGCATGTTTGACCTACCACTACAAATTATGGGCCATAAGGTGTGTTAAAGGATAATTTTTTTCATCAACCTTGTCTCTTTTATTATCTGGCATCATACTTGACCCCCAGAAGCATTGTTGAGATGGGGACCAGAATACTTGAGACTGCTTTTTGCCAAAGAATCTAAAAGATTGCAAAATTGCTACAACTCAAGATAACACCAGTAATTTTACTTTTCTGATAGCGTAGGGCCCATTACCACCCAGTATATAGTATCAAGGCTGTACTGAAGAAGCAGAAACAAAAAACCATAGACTGTAGATGAAAAGTTGATTAACACTATATTTCCAAAAGTATGTGGACACCCAAACAAGCCTGTCGACCCTGAAGGGAGAACCAACTTTACAAACATCAAAGTGTGTTTCCAGGTGTTGGGGAGCCTGCTCCTCGTATCTGCTTGAGGCTCCAGGCTACATAAGCCACTACTAACATAACCCACCTTAATCTGACTGAACTGTCGTGGTCGAGATTAATTGTGGGTAATGTAGGCGAAAGGTTTTAACAAGGAAGAATAAAAAAAAACAGTATCTCTGAATTGATGCTTTGCTGCATCAATTCTAATCTTTTTTTTTTTGTTAGTCCGACAATGTCACAGGGGGCAATACAAAATCGGTGGAATACTATTTCAACATTACAACCATATGTGAAAAAATTTCATTCCAAACCATGGGCAATAAACTGTTGCTTCAAAAGCCTCCACTCTTCCAGTTTCATACTTTCCATCAGATGCTGAAACAGGCTCCAGGGATTTGCTCCCATTCACACCCCATATCATTAGTGAGATACAACAGTGTTATTAGGTGATAAAGTATGGATCAGAGTCAGCATTCCAGGTCATCCCAAAGGTGTTGGATGGGATTAAGGTGCAGGCCAGTCACGTTCTTCCAAATCAAACTTGGAAAACCATTTCTTTAGGGAGCTGGCTTTGTGCACTGGGGCCTGTAGTATCCCCATACTTTTGGCCATTTAGTTTATTTTCTTTGGGTCTTTTGACCTCCCTCATAGTTGAAGCTCACTACTGCTTCCAGCAAGAAGAATCAACAGAATCAGGTTAAAATGCCAGATAATTAAAAATAAAAGCAAGGTTGAACTAAACCTAAATGATCCTTTAAAGAACAAAGAGTATCCAGGATTTCTAGACAACATTTGAATGATATATGATACATAGTTTCTTAGCACTGACCATATATCACTCAAACCTAAACAAATTTAAATACAGAGTAAAGTCATGAGTGTTTACAGTTATATTTTAAAACATACACGCAGTAAAAGGATGAGACAAACAGAATATGTACATATTTAACAAAGAAGTCCATCATTGTGCCACAAGGTCTGGGAAGACTCCCCTCCCATCAACATCAGTGTGATGCTTCTCTGCATCACACCATATAGTTCATCTTTGGGATGAACTACATGCATAATGGCTAATATTCACTGTACATCTGTCCGCAGCTCAGTGGCCCCCACAAGCATGAGCGTGTGTGAGAGAGCAGTGTGAGAGTTGAGACCTCGAATGGCGTGGCAGGACACTACATGGCCTTGAGCCTCTCATTCAAAGTTACAGTTAACGGTAGTGAGCTTGGGAGGGCTTTCATTTCCTTCCACTGAGAATCAAGCATCACTCCCAACTGTTTTGTTCTGTCGTAAAATCGTTGATAAACACACACACACACACACACACACACACACACACACACACACACACACACACACACACACACACACACACACACACACACACACACACACACACACACACACACACACACACACACACACACACACACACACACACACACACACACACACACAGAAATAACAGTCACCCTCCCCCACAAACCCGTCCTAACAGAAGAGATGCTTATGTGCAGCAAAGGTAAAAACCCTCACAACAAAACACCATGTTCCACATCCTAAGTCCTACGTGTCATATATTAAGGTTTTATCCAAACTGTGTCAGAGACACAGTTCTGCTCTATAAGATAATAAGAATGATAAGAATAAGAATAATGCACACAATTGACCCTTGTGGTGATGACAGTAGGCGGGGCCTTAGGTTGGTTTGCTTAATGTTTGCTGGATATCATGGCTCCTGTGATGTCAACCTCTTTGTCCATAGTTTACCTCCTGTCCATGGTTTGTTTCCATGGGGTCTTCTTTGAAGTTTTCACACTGCTCCATTACTTTCCTAAAAAATTGAAAACATTTGAAAACAAGTTAGCTGAAGGTTGTGTACTTTCCAAGCGCTTCTTAAACAGTAAATTCTTTCCCTGTACCAAAATGATTTCACTGTTAAATGATACAATCCACATCTTGTAGATGTAAATGCCATTAAGGATGCTTTCACACCTTATCTGGAAGCTTTCTACCTCTCATGGCACGAGTGTGTATTCAATTAAAAGCGTGCCCTGTCCGTTGCTAGAGCAGTATATTTCTCTCGCTTAATTAATCACAATAAAGACAATCCTAGATTTCTTTTTAACACTGCAACCAAACTTGCTCAACAACAGCCATTTCTTAGCTGCTTGCCCTTTATGGCTCATGATTTTTTTTAACTTTTTCTGCAGTGAATTAGATTAGATTATATACAAAATTAGTTCTTCATCGCCAGCTACTTAAGCAGAGCCAGTTCAGCAATACGTTGAATCTCAGATAGTCTTTGTGTTGACAAGTTTTAAACTATATCTTTAAGTTGGTGTTGGTTTGTAAAGCTACTTAACTGTTTCCTTGACCCTTTACCAGGTAAATGTTACAAAGGTCTCTGGATATTTTTGGGACCTACAATGCTGAATATTGTTAATTTATCACTTACGACTGGCACCAACCACACTAACTTTAAAACTGCTGTGGTTAAGCTTTAAACAAGAAACCACAACTTGATCTTGAGTCTCTTAATAATCAGCAACCAGCCTCTAACCTTCCATTCTTTACATGTAGTTCAAGGAATACTAGAAAGGGTTGTGTCTCAGCAGCTTTCAGTCCACATACAGTATCTACTATTAATCTTTTTGAACCTTTTGAGTCTGCTTTCAGGGCCTGTAACTCCACTGAAATTACACTTACTAAAGTGGTGAATGATCTCCTTACTATGGACTCAGAATCAACTTCTGTGCTTCTCTTACTCGATTTCAGTGAAACCACAGATCACCGTATACTCCTAGACCAGTTGGAAAACCAATTTGGTGTAAATCCAAACTTAAAACTCATATCTTCACCTTCACTTTCAGTTAATTGCTATTCTTTCATTACTTCAGGCTGTTTACCTGCTACCATTATCCCTCCAGCAGGTCAGTCTCAGTCTCAATTAATCTATTAAACTTATTACTTCAAGTCCAAGTCCGTCCTGTTGATTAGAATACTGTTAACTTTCTGAAAACCAGTGCATGTCTCTAACCCTCTGTTTGTTTGCTCAAGCACATGAGCATCCAAGCTGTCTATCTCTTTCTCTTTTCTCCCTCTCTTTCTACCCCTATTTTCTCCTCCCTTTCCTCTCCTCTCACGCAAGCTCTCTGTGCTGGACCATCGACCGCTCTGAGACCTCCTCTCATCCTGGGTGTTGCAAGCTGTACAGATTGTAAAGCCCCCTGAGAAAAAATTTGAGATATTGGGCTTTATAAATAAAATTGACTTGACTTGACTTAACCTGTTCGATAGTGTTCAAACAAACTGATTTAATTCACTTACAGTACATTCGGACTCCAACCCCTTCCCTTTTTTTCACATTTTGTTATGTTGCAGCCTTCGGGAGGAGGGGTTCTAACTGAGGTTACTAAGGCCCTTTTCCCCTGATTGCTCAGTTTGGCCAGGCAGCCAGCTCTAGGAATAGTCCTGGTTGTTCCAAACTTCTCCCATTGAAGAATTATGGAGGCCACTGTGCTCCTGGGAGCCTTCACTGCAGCAGAAATTTTTTTGTAGCCTTCCCCCAGATGTGTACCTTGACACAATCCTGTCTCTGAGCTCTGCAGGAAGTTCCTTCGACCTCATGGCTTGATTTTTGCTCTGATAAGCATTGTCATCTGTGAGACCTTATATAGACAAATGTGTGCCTTTCCAAATTATGTCAAGTCAACTGAATTTACCACCGCTGTACTCCAATCAAGGTTTAGAAAAAATCAAAGATGATCAAGAGAAATGGGAAGCACCTGAGCTAAATTTCAAATACATTTCAATTTTACTAAACTTACAAAAATTTCTAAAATTCTGTTTTCCCCTTTACATTATTGGGTATCGAGTGTAGATTGGTGAAGGAAAAAATGAATTTGGCATAAGGCTGCAACATAACAAAATGATTACTGAATACTTTCTGACTGCGCAGTAGGTTGGTGTCAAAGCTGTCAGTCAAACTCTGATGGGACCAAAAACAGGCTGAGACCGCCTGAAAAGATGGGTCTTGGTCTGCTTCCACGTGAACTCCGGTGTAGATCATTTGTGGTGTGTAAGCAAAGCAGACTAATGACAGGACTTAGTGATAGAAGATGTGATTTTAACGTTAAGTGGTTTCAGGGTTTCCCGATATACACTGTGTGCACAATTATTAGGCAAGTGAATATTTTGACCATATCATCATTTTACCCATAATTTCCAACTCCAAGCTGTATAAACTTGAATGCTTATTTGATTTAATAAATATCAGGTGATGTGTATTTGTGTAAGGAGGGAGGGTGTGGCCTAAGGAGATCAACACCGAATATTAAAGTTTGCATAATTATTAGGCAGATTCTTCTCCTCAGGAAAAATGGGCCAAAAAAGAGATTTAACCGACTCTGAAAAGTCAAAACTTGTAAAAAGTCTTTCAGAAGGATGCAGCACTCTTGAAATATCTAAGATATTGGGGCGTGATCACAGAACCATCAAATGCTTTGTTGCAAATAGTCAACAGGGTCACAAGAAACGTGTCGAGAAGAAAAGACACAAATTGACCACCAAAGATTTGATAAAGAATCAAACATGAAGCTACCAGGAACCCATTATCTTCCAGTGCTGCCATATTCCACAACTGCAACCTACCTGGAGTGTCAAGAAGTACGAGGTGTTCAGTTCTCAGAGACATGGCCAGGGTAAGAAAGGCTGAAACCCGACCACGTCTGAACAAGACACATACATTGAAACGTCAAGAATGGGCCAAGTAATATCTGAAGACAGATTTTTCATGGGTTTTATGGACTGATGAGATGTGAGTGACTCTTGACGGACCAGATGGACGGGCCCGTGGTTGGATCAGTAACAGACACAGAGCTCCACTTCGACTCAAACGCCAGCAAGGTGGAGGTGGGGTACTGGTATGGGCAGGTATTATTAAAGATGAGCTAGTTGGACCTTTTCGGGTTGAAAATTGACTCAAAATCAACTCTCAGACATTCTGCCAATTTTTAGAAGACACTTTCTTCAAGCAGTGGTACAGAAAAAGTCTGCATCTTTCAAGAAGACTTTGATTTTTATGCAAGACAAGGCTCCATCACATGCATCAAAGTACTCCACTGCGTGGCTGGCCAGTAAAGGCCTTAAAGATGAAAAACTAATGACATGGCCCCCTTGTTCACCTGACTTAAACCCTATTGAGAACTGTTGGGCCTATCTTAAGCAGGAAAGTTACAGTGAAGGTAAACAGTACACCTCTCTGAACAATGTCTGGGAAGCTGTGGTTGCAGCTGCACAAAAAGTTGATTCTGACCAGATCAAGAAACTGACTGACTCCGTGAATGGAAGGCTTGTGACTGTTATCGAAAAGTAGGGTGGCTATATTGGTCACTGAGGTTTTTTTTTTTGAAATTTCAGAAATTTTTATTTGTACATTTTGAGTTTGTATTATTCTCACTTTAACAGGTGAAAATAAACAAGTGAAATGGGAAAATCTTTGTTTTTCATTTAGTTGCATAATAATTCTGCACACTAATAGTTGCCTAATAATGGTGTACATATAGATATTCTCTTAAGAAAGCCAAAACTTCACTTTTACTACTTAAATGTTCAGGTTTGAGGGTTTGTTAACATTTTGGATTGACCAACAGCACTTTAGTTGTACAATAACAAAATTAATCCTCAAAAATACAACCTGCCTAATAATTGTGCACGCAGTGTATAGTGAAGACATTCTGCTTCATTTGGATTAATCAGTGCCTCTACTAATGTCTTTTTATGAAATACAGTACTAGGCTTAATATAAATCAGGGGAAACAAGCAGTGGTATTATAGCACACAACAAAGGCAATTTATTTATTAAGCGTGAAGATTGCTTAAACTGTTATGGTAAATGGTAAATGGACTGCACTTATATAGTGATTTTGTAATCTTATCGTACACTCAAAGAGCTTTGGGTGACTGTGGCTCAGGCGTTAGAGCAGGTTGACCACTAAACAGAAGGTCGGTGGATCGATCCCCAGCTCCTCCAGTCCACATATTGAAGTGTCCTTGGGCAAGATACTGAACCCCAAATTGCCCCCCATGTATCAGTGGCGTGTGGGTGTGTGTGTGTGTATGTATAGAAAGTGCTGTATGTATAGAAAAGCGCTGTATGAATGTGGCATGTAGTCTAAAGTGCTTTGAGTGGTCGATAAGACTAGAAAAGCACTATATAAATGTAGTCCATTTGCATGCCACATTCACCCATCCGCACACACATTAAAACATCACATTCACACATACTGATGGCATCCAGGGCCATTTCGGTCATGTCAAAGTGCCTTTGGGCACTTTGACATGTGGACTGGAGGAGCAAGGGGATCGAACCATAGACCTTCCGGTTAGTGGACGACCCGCTCTACCTCCTGAGCCACAGCCACCTGATCTATGAACTACACTGATAACAAGATAATATGTCAGGATCAGGATCAGTGTCAGATCTATCTGATTCAGCTCAACAGATGATTAACTGACCAACTACATACTGCATGTTACTCGGAGCAGTGTTGCAATGTTGGGGTGTAAGGATTGAATGATTTGTATTACAAAACTCACACCCCTTTCCTGCTAACTCACTAAAATCTCCAATCACATACAGTGGCATGAAAAAGTTTGGCCTGCCTGGTCAAAATTTCTGTTTCCATGAATAGATGACCTGATTTCCAAAAGGCATGACGTTAAAGGTGAAACATTCTTTTCAACATTTCAAGCAAGATTTGTGTATTATTTTTGTTTTGTACAATTCTGTGAAAAAGTGAAAAAGGAAAGGAGCACAATACAAACATTTTGGCACCCAAAAGATTTGAGCTCTTGATAACTTTTACCAAGGTCTCAGACCTTAAGTAGCTTGTTATGGCTATGGCTCGTTTGTTAGGAAAAGCCAAGTGATGCACATTTCAAAGCTTTATAAATACTCTGACTCCCTGAGAAGCATTTTCAAGTAGCCGTTTCCTCAGATTGTAATGTAATTAAGAAATGGCAGTTAACAGGAATGGTGGAGGTTAAGTTGAGGTCTGGAAGACCATGAAAACTTTCTGACATAATTGCTCATAGTAGTAGCTAGAAAGGCAAATAAAAACCCCCATCTGACTGCAAAAAACCTTCAGGGAGATTTAGCAGGCTCTGGAGTGGTGGTGAATTGTTCTACTGTGCAGCGACACCTGCACAAATATGACTTTCATGGAAGAGTCATTAGAAGAAAACCTTTCATGCATCCTCAACACAAAATTCAGTGTGAGAAGTTTGCAAAGGAACATCTAGACAAGCCTGATGCATTTTGGAAACAAGTCTGTGGACTGATTAAGTTAAAACAGAACTTTTTGGCCACAATGAGAAAAGGTATGTTTGGAGAAAAAAGGGTGCAGAATTTCATGAAGAGAACACCTCTCCACTTTTAAGCACAGGGGTGTCTCAATCACGCTTTGGGCTTGTGTTGCAGCCAGTGGCACGGGGAACATCTCACTTGTAAAATAGCAGGAAATTCTGAGAGAAAACATCACACCGTCTGAAAAAAAAAAGCTGAAGATGAAAAGAGGAGGGCTCCTACAACAGTATAATGATCCTAAACACACCTCAAAATCCACAATGAGGCACAAGCTGAAGGTTTCGGTCATGGCCCTCACAGTCTCCCGATCTAAATGTCATCTAAAATCTGTACATAGACCTCAAAAGAGCAGTGCATGCAAGATGGCCCAAGAATCTCAAAGAACTAGAAGCCTTTTGTAAGGAAGAATGGGCGAAAAGCACTCAAACAAGAATTGAAAGACCCTTAGCTGCTACAAAAAGTGTTTACAAGCTGTGATACTTGCCAAAGGGGGTGTTGCTAAGTACTGACCATGCAGGGTGCCCCCTTTTGTTTTGGGCCCTTTTCCTTTTTTCTTCATTTGAAATTGTAAAAGAAGGAAAAAAAAAGTAATCTTAATTAAAATACATGTCATCTTTAACTTTTCATGCCACTGTGCATGCCTGAAAATATCACAACAGAGGATATCATTGAGCCTGACGTCAATCAGATGAAAACAACAACATTTTTCAGACAAAATATTTGTCAATTAGTCAAATTTGACCAGAACACAACAAGAGGGTTAAAGCTCTTGGCTCGTTTGTAAAAAGTCAGTGTGAACATGCAACAGACCAGAATTAAAAGGAAACAATGGATATTTTTTTCTGTGTCCGGACCAAATTACTACAGATTTGAAAGTGACCTAAGGTGTCTCATGGTCCCAAGCCTTCTAATCATTCTCTTTACTAAATGCAACAAAGGGAATCTCAAACCAGGAAAATTATTTTCTCACGCAGATGCATGGCCAATGACTGAATCATCAGCTGTATGTATGTATCTTATTTATCTATACTTGCTTATCCTGGCAAACAGAGTCTTCCTACAAACTATAGAGAGCATTAACAAGTATGAAAAGTACATAGAGGTAAGGGTGAGGTGGTTCTATGAAGCACAGCTTGTAAAGAGAGCTGTAATTCTTGCCTGGCCATGTCCTTGGTCTCTAGCTGTGAGCTTTCCAGTTCCATAACTTTCTCCAGAAGACCTATGCCTCCTTCTTTTATCAGCAGGGGACAATACTTGCTTGCTGCAGGCCAAAAATGAATGGAAAGAGAAGACTTAGAATTATGCCTGTACATTATTAAAGTATATAAAGCACAATTAGATAATTAAGATAATATTATATCATTTTATTTGGTATACCAAATAATCACTTGAAAATTACAATTTAGTCAGTACAGAAATATGCAACATATGAACATGTGTAAAATAAGCTCACTATAAGTGAAACACAAGTTACCAGTACTGGTGTCAGAGTCTTCAGAACACCTCTGAGGATGTTAAAATTAAATGTGGTGCCTGGTTTGAAACCCTTTAGAGCAACAGATACTCACGGTAAACTGACACCAGGTTGTACAGCGCCCATGTGGCCCAGTGCTGACTGACTGGGGAGATGCTCTGTGGCAGCAGTCGAAGGATGGGCTCGAATGACCTGAAAGACCAGTTCAATTTAAAAATTCAGGTCCCATAGTACTAACATTTAACAGTAGATGAAGCAGTAACTTCTGAATAATATGAGACATGGTCAACATCTAATAAAACAATTTCATTTGGTGCTAATTAACAAATGATAAATGCTAAACTAATGTAGTGAACATGGTAAACATTATATCTGTTTAATTTCAGCATGTTAACATTGTCATTATGAGCATGAAATGTTAGTTGTTAGCTTAAATTCTAAGTACAGCCTCACAAAGTCACTAGCATGGCTGTAGACTCTTACAACAGATTACTGGTGTTTAGAAATAATGTAAAAACTTTATGAATAAGAATGTTTTAAATTCACATGGATTACTACATTTAGTATTGTCCTTAAAAAATATGGTATGGTTCTATATGAGATTATAATCACAGATTAATACAATAATGTGAAGACATTAAATTATTTAGTAATTTATTTACAGTAACAGGTTAAAGAAAGTTATATTTTAAAGATATTTAAATGACACTGCAGTTGATATAAACCGTGCTCTCTCTAAACTATGTAGACACCTATCGATTAGTTTATGTATTCTTTAAAACAATGTATTTTTCATTGCAACATTCTGATATAAATATGTCATAATACAGTGTAAAATACATTATAAATAAAACTATATTAACAGTTTAAAAAAAGCTGATACAACTTTAATAAAGACATACTGAACAGAACCTGTAGTTAATGTTGCGGCGTGAGCTGACATCCCAGCTCTGGATGGCATCCCACATCTTGTCCATCACTGTGTCTCTTCGTGGCTCTTCCATCGACCAAACCTCCGGCCCGTCAAACATGATGTGTGAAAGTACGCCACATGCATTGTAGGACACCTCAATCCCATCTGCTTTACTGTCCAGCAGGTTACTGTCAAAGCATCAAACAGTGAGGGGGAACAGATAAAAACATCAAATAGCTGATGAGGGGTTTTACTGTTAGTCTGCATGAAATAATCCTCACCCAAGGCAGAGCAAAAACTTCGTTTCTAACTGCAAATATATATTCAAGCAAGCTGTGTTTTGTGTGGTTTTTAGCAGTTTCTGTCTTTTCTTTTTTTGTTTCATTTAATTTCTTCAGGCATTATTTAGTGTGTGGGTGGGGCTGTGTTCTATCAGTCTGTTGTCATGGAATCATTACTATGGTATGTAATGGTATGTGATCTTCACTGACGATTTAATAACTAGATCCGACTCTAAGCCCAGACCCTCTCGCAATCATTAGTTTGTTCCAGCTGAGTTCATTTTAGTCTGCAGGCAAAGTAACACATTTCTCTACAATATTTGGCTCTGATTTCATTTGTTTGAGCAGTGACTGTATCTTACACTAAGGACAACAACACTGTCGAGGTAGTGGTGATGCATCAACACACGCTCAGACTCATGTTTGACAGCAATCTCCTCTGCCTCACTGTGTATAAACCCAGGTTAATTTAGGATGTATCCAAGTGTATGGTTGGAGATGACAAAGGCTGGCTGTAAATAATCAATCTATCAATGATCGAACATGAGCTCTGTGTCAAACAGCAGGTGTTGTGAATATCCACTAGTGTTTCAAAGACTTTTGATGGGCAAGCTTCTAATATGTCCTTAGTGTTTTACTAATGATAGGTACACTGGAAAGGCTGACAAGAATCATTCAGAAATCATTTTATTCTCCACTGGTTTCAAGAGTTCTCTTACCTGAATACAGTGATGAACTGTGGGGTGAGCAGCTGCGGCCTCAGAGCTTTGACCTCAGCAACATTTCCCAAAAGCCCCAGCATGTTGCGGTGAAGCTCTTGTTTGTCTGGAAACTCCTGGATTAAGATTATACAGCAAAAGGAGAGGCATTTTATTATTATACATGTACTGTACGGAAGAACTCCTGAAGGCAACTAAATTGCAACTATTCCTGAATATAGATTATGAATGTGAATATAATTCAGATAGGCACACAATTGGGACTGTGGACTCACCTGTAGACACTCCAGAAAGAGGCTCATTCCCCGACAGTTAAGGAACATCTGACAGTTATCAGGTGTCTCATCAGTGATGTTCCACAGAGCGCTCCAGGAAAACTCCATCACCTGGTCACACTGAGAGGAGCAAACGCATAGAACCTTTGTAGGAAGAATCTCCCTACATTCGATTTTAAACATGTATACTGAAATTATGGATATTCTGCATTTAAACAATAATAAACTTTACATCCATAATAGACTCTGAGCCACCGTCTGCTGAGATATTTCATAATACCCTCCCAAAGACAGTGCTCCACAGTACTTAAAACAAGTTTAATGTCAATAAAGCAATAACATTTTAAAATGAAAATATGCAGAGGAGTAAAACTCAGACTAACCATTCTGTCTTGTAGCTTCTTCTGAATTAAATTCAACATTGTCTGAAAATGAGAAAAAAGAATCAAGTAAATAATGAATTTATAGAAAACCATAATCAGCACCCCAGAGTTTTCTGAGGTTGATATCAGACAGCGTGTAAAACTAAGGCAAAACAAAGCCAAAGGTTTGTTGCTGCAGTGTAAAAGATGAAATACAAATCATGGATCAGGTTTATCCAACAGTAATACACTGCATCAGTTTATACTCTTTTAAGAAAAGACTGTACAACTGGAAAGTTACTACAGTAGCAATAGAGGATCTTGGAGCACAGCCAGAGCGACCATCGGGGTTTTGGTCACCTCTCTCTCACCAAAGCACTTCTGGCAGGGGGGCCAGCTCTAAGAAGAGTCATGGTTGTTGCCTTCCCCAGACCTGTGCCTCAACACAATCCTGTCTCTGGGCTCTGCAGGAAATTCCTTTAACCTCACGGCTTGGTTTTTGCTCTGATATGCATTGTCATCTGTGAGACCTTATTTAGACAGGTGTGTGCGTTTCCAAATCATGTCCAGTCAACTGAATTTACCACAGGTGTACTCAATTCAAGGTCTAGAGACATCTCAAGGATGATCAAGAGAAATAGGAAGCACTCTAGCTAATTTTCAAATATCATAGCAAAGGGTCTGAATACTTATTTCAATGTGATATTTCAGTTTTTCCTTTGATCCACTGATGAAAAAGATTTTTTTTATTTTAGCATAAGGCCGCAACACAACAAAATTTGAAAAAATTGAAGGGGTCTGAATGTTGTCCGAATGAACTGTATTTGGTGGATTATCCTGCATCTTTTTGTACGTTTTGAATCCTCTCCTGCCAAGCACACACATCCCACTGCACCGCCACAGTGGTGTCATTGAGCCTGAAAGCTCCTTAGCACAGTGAAATAATAGTGGCAAGAAAAAGGAAGTGAACCCTTTGGAATTCTCATTTAAAGTATGGAACTAAACTTAGTACACATCTGTGCAATCACTAAAATGTTAGATGATTCAAAATTGTATCAACTTACACTATTTGTAATATTTTTTAAGTTGAAGTGTAGGGTATTTGATTTAATGTATAATTAAAAACAAACCAGATAATTGGACTACACTAAAAATATGGGCCCCAAAGAAAAGTCTCAGTTCAACAAAAAAGGATTACACCTGTGATTTAAACTTAAGGCTGATCGCCTGAAAAAGGCTATAGGAGAACCTGTGAATACCACAACTTCCAGTGGTGAGTGAGTTGTGTCTAATGCAAGAGACTTCATAAAGATGGGAGATGGTACAAGAGCATCAGTAAGCTACCGACCATAAGGTGAAACACAGTTGCAGCAGTGGTGAGGAGGTATAGGAAGAGCCATAATACAGATAAAAGAAGGCACAGTGGCCTTCCTGGACAAATGATGCCAGTGACAATTCGCTGTTTACACAACCTTGCATTGAAAAACAGATGGGTAAGTGCTTCTGACTTGGCAGAAGGATTATCTGTAGAAACTGGTGTTTCAGTGACTGATCATACAGTGTGAAGGACATTGCATGAAGTCAGCTTCTACAGATGTCATCCACAAAGAAAACCATTGCTCACAAAACTGCAAGATTAAACTTTGCTCAAGAACATGAAAAGAAGCCTGATGAATATTCGCACATTCTTTGGTCAGATGAAAGCAAAATAAAGTTTGGATCAGATGGGGTCCGGCATGTTTGGTGTGGACCTGGCCAGGACTACGATAGTGCCTGCATAGTGCTGACCGTGAAACATGGAGATGGGAGTGTACTGATATGAGGCTGCATGAGTGCAAAGGGTGTAGGGGTAATGACATTTATAGATGGCACTATGCATGTAAGATTATATACCCTAATACTGAATGAAAAGATGACTCCCAGTCTCAAGAAGCCTGGCAGTATAGGAATTTGCCAACACGACAATGATCCAAAACACAAAAATCACACAAGAGTTTGTAAAGATGAAGTAAATGCAAACTATGACCGGGCCACATATGTCCCCTGACTTGAATCCAATATTTAGCATTTTAAAGCAGAAGGTAGTGCAACAAAACCACTCCAGCAAAGAGCATCTGAAAAGAATCAACTGTGAAGAGTGTCAGAACATCTCTCTGCAGACTTGATTGGTAACATCCATGCCCAGGAGGAACAAATCAGTCATCAAAAATAAGGCAAACATACAAAATATTTAAAAAATTGTGTTTTTTTTAAACATTTGAAATGATGAAGACACTTGCAAATGACAAGGTCATACAAAATGTAAAGTGTGTAATTTTTACATCCTTATTAAAAGATTTCATTAAACTTCTTTCCTTTTTACTAAATGAACCAAACATCAGAAAACATCAGCTTTTCACATCCCAGATGATCAGCATTTTGCCAGAGCTCAGTTACGAAATCCTACCGCAACGTGGGGATGTGTCTCCTTCCAGGCTGCTGACAGCGCTGTCCCTGACACCTGAGCGGAGAGTATTGGAGTGGCCAATAGAAATGAGTCATGCTGCCCTTTGTTTCCATCACCTGTCTCTACTTCCATCACAGTTTGTTTTGTGCTTTAGTCATTTTGAGACAAGACTCAGTTTGTAAAGTTTACAGCCTGCTATACTGTTGCTCCCGCACTGCAATGTGTATTGTTTAAAAAAAAAAAAGTGCAGTGAGTCGACTCAGGGTCCTCTCAACTGAAGCATCAACTCAGCATCTTTTATGGGACAGCCCCATTAGATATGTTCAACACATTTGCTCTGATCTAATATACTTTCAATCAAGCCTGGAAGTTATGCAGTATTGTTTGCTATGTTTAATACTTTGGATTTTGTCTGGCCAGTCGCTGAATAGTTACAGACAGGAGAGGAAGCTCCACAGTTTTAAATGAAGTCAATATTTTGTTATGTTTAATTTATAATTCAAGTAACTTGGCTTTTACTTAAACTGTCTCTAATTTTGCAGACAACATATATAGGTCACGTCTGTGGTTAAAAGATGCTTTTATTAACGAAAAAGACAACTGTATTTCATAAATTGTTTACAATTAACATGCCTTGTTAACAGGCCTGAATATCTATTAAGGAAACTGATTAAAATTTGCATCCCTAGATAGAGCTATTTTGACTTATAAAAAACATTTTGAGTTTGACATTCACAAGAAGCATCTGCTGATGGGAACCATGCTGCAAAAAAGAAGAAGTCTCAGAAGACCAATGATCCAGAACTTTCTGATTTGCATAAAGCTGGAAAGGGTTGTAAATCTTAAAGAGTTTAGGTATTCATCAGTCCACAGTTAGACAAACTGTCTATAAATGGATGATTTAGTTCTGTGGCTAATCTCGCTGGAAGTGGGCTAAGATAACTCCAAGGGCACAATGCTTAATGTTCAATGAGGTAAAAAAGAAGCCCAGAGTAATGTAACACTACAGATAGTGTAAAAAGGGCACTGCATACCAACATGAAAACATCATCCCAAAGGTGAAGTACGGTGGGGGGAGTGTAAGGATTTGGGGTTGCTTTGCTACATCTGGGCATGAACAGCTACCCATTATCGAGGGGAAAATGAATTCCCAAGTTTATCAAGTTATCTGACAGGATAATGTCAGGAAGGCTTTCCACCAGTTGAAGCTCAGTAGTGACCCTAAACACTGAATCTTTAATGAGTGTGTTTAATAAAGACACAAAGGATTATATTTGTTTAATTTTTGGATTATAAAAAAGCACATTGTGTTTGTTTATACTTGTAACTTAGATGAAGATCAGATCATGTTATGAACAATTAACGCAGAAAACCACGTAATTCCAAAGGGTTCGTATAATTTTTGTTGCCACTGTATTTAAAATTATTTTACTGAAACAATGAAAATTGACATTTAAACAAGAATCACAATGAACCTAAGCAATGAGACAGGCCAGCAGTTTACCATGCAGTTATCCTTAAAGACAGCTTGCCTAATCAGGCTCTTATGTGAGGTTATTCTGTATGAGGAAGCATGCCCTAATGTACTAAACTTACTGCTACCAGTTCCCCCTTGGAACATGCACTGATGGTGCAGAGTCAAGCCCTATTATCAGTAATGGTGTACCACAGGTATCTATTCTTTGTCCATTAATATTTACATTATACATAAATAACATTATTCTTTCTAATCAGTACTTCAATATCCATTTTTATGCAGATGACATAATTTTATGTGTCTCTGGTTCAACTCCAACCCAGGCCCTGACTTTTCAGTCTCCCTTTGGTGCTTTCCAGATATCACTTCTTAATCATAGACTTGTTTTAAATGCAGATTAGGCCAAGTAAATTTTATTCTTTACATTCACAACTGTCTTTGACTATCCTGCCATTAAAACTATAACCTTTAAATCACTTTGCTAAATCATGCAAACTTAAGAATTTGTCTTGAAAGCAGACTGTCCTTTAAAATTCATAATCAAATTAAATATTTGACCCATAAATTAAAAATCAAATTTCCTTTCACTTTCTGTGTAGAATTAAAAAGCTGTTCATTCAGCATTTATGTCTGCACTTATTTACAGAGACATTCTGTACCGTCATGCTGGCCCATCATCACTTCAGCACTTAACAGGGCGTTATGTTTATCACTTAAATTTTAAAACAAATTTCATACACAACACTGCTCTCTGTATCACAAAGCTTGATATAGTTCCTTATTGACAAGAAAGATAAATCATTTTATGATATTTTTCAATAAAGCTCTACTGTTAAAGCTTCTAAATTACCTCCCATCTCTTCTCTCATTTCAGTTTTGTAATTACATTATACGATCCAACAACTACTTACCTCATATGTATGCACTTATCTTGGTAGTACTAGTTTCATGCATTAATCAGCTTTTAAATGGTCTCAACTGCCCTTAAGCTTGCTGTTAGTATGATGGTTAACCTAGCATGCTAGGTAGTTTGACATAGTATTTGTTAAATGGTCTATTTGGTGGCTTAGGCAGCATGCTGGTTAGCAAAGCAGCATGCTAGTTAGTTTAACATGGTGTGTGGTGAATGGTTTATTTTGTGACTCAGGCGGTATGCTGGTTAGTTTAGCATGGCAGGCTGAGGATGATTGAGTGTTGCTTGGTGGGTTGAGCAGCATGCTGCGGGTGACAGCAACATGCTAGTTGACAAGCTTTTAGCTTGTTGTATTGTAGACAGAAATAAATAGATCTTGCCATGAAGGGCTGTATTGAGTGTGTGGGTGCAGGTAAAGAGGGGATAATTCTGGGATGTTGGAAAACACTGTTCAGCCTTCTCTGTGTCATCAGCCCAACTCAACCAACACTGAGAGGGTGCCTATCTGATGACTCTGTAGATTGACTGAACTCTTACACTCTGACACATATATTGAAATCACACATATTGAAATCATGTTCTTTTCATGATTCATGCATGGGACTGTTTCTGATGCCAGAGGGGTCATTATTAATGGTTTTTTGTAAGACTAGTGGAAGTAGATACACAGTGACATTGGTTGAACTACTAGGCAGGGTATGGAATTCAGACGATACCATTTCTCAAAATAGTTGCTGTGGTACATGTACATTTTGATTTCAAATGTGGTGGGTTAGTAATTACAAATATAAAATATTACAGAACTCCAATTCACTTTCAACACAATTGAAAGTTGGGCTGCAATAACTACGATACTGTCATCACATGTTCTCCCCCTGTTAAAAGGGGTTTCTTCTGGATGCTTTGGTTTCCTGCCACACCAAAAATAAGCTTGCTAGATATTAGGAATACTCTTGCCGTTGACCTTTACCAAGCAACTGGCCTGAGAACTAGAGAGAACCCCTGGGCTCTGCACTATGGGGATTTAAAAAGTCTAACTAAATAAAGTATAACTTTAACCCCTCTTTTAAAAGTAGCAGTCAAAATCAATAGTACAATATCTTACCAAATTTCAAGACAATAGAGCAAAACCAATTTGTGTCTCACAATTGTCCCAACACCTGATCTCAAAGCTGTTTAAATTAACATCTGTCAGGAATAGGAGAATGTTGAAAAAAGTTAATCTTGATATTACCTTAACAAATCCCATCTTTCCCACAGCTTCCTTGTGATGGTTGTCTACCTGACAGACCAAGGCATTGCAGAGATGAACAGCGATTCTCTGGATGGACTCATCCTGTCTGGCTGGCTCCAAGATTTTCAGGAGCAGCTGGTTGACCCGACTGTACTGGAATTCCAGCTCCTCTGGAATACTGAAGTTACACAGAGTCAAGCAGCAGTTCCTCTGGACCTGGTGTGGGGCACGGAGGGGACACAAGGTGAGATAGAGGAATGTTAACAACTTAAATTGAAAACTCTCCAAATCTGAAGAGCAACACAATGTAGACTAAACAGGCCTATAAGCTGATCTGATCATAATTATTTGATCAGCTTTGATTAAGCAGTATAGTAAAAACTTCATGCGTCAACTATAAGCTAATGTGCTATGTTTCCTTAAGATTTCAATATGAAAGAACTACACTTTGTAGAGCATTTCTTCCTCATGTTGATCACTCTCTCTCTCTCTTACACACACACAAACACAGGCACATGCGCAACACACACATGCCCCTTACATGGGGTAAGGTACATGTTTTTCATTACATAACGCTGAATCACAGTGTTTTTAATTAGGATTTGTTGATACTGATCAACATAAAAACAACCTAAATGTTAAAGTGAAGGTGGAATATTTACAAACCAACTTTATCTGGTTAAACATAAAACACAATTTACTGTATTGCTGCAAAAGTATGTTTCAGCTTTGCCAACCTGGACACTAGGCTCGGTATTGTTTTGATCCAAGAGAAGATAAAACTGCACTTTTTGATATCGTACTTTAAAGAATATAAACAAGTATTTCTACAAGAAACTTTTGTCACTAAACAAAAGAAGCCAGACCTCCCAAATGTTAAATATTAGAAGTAGCTATAAAGGATTTTTTTGACATCATAAAACACAGTCTGGCATACCTGTAATTTAGATAGAACTGCCTGATCAAAGAAAAAGAAAAAAAAAAAAAAAGAGTACAAACAAGCATTCAATGATAACAGTTTACGATACCTGGTGTGACACATTTTGTTAAGTACCAAAAAAGTACAGAGATTTGATACTATAGCTCGGTTAATTTACATGTAGACTGTGAGGCAACGGTTGTTTTCAAGTCCTACTGTTTTTAGGCACAGTATTGATCTTTATTAATTTAATGGGGTAGTATTGCCATTGGTTAGTAGGGTGATTAAATGTGGACCATTTTGGCAAGGCTAAAAATCATACAGTACAGGTGTTGACATTGGTTCTGTTTCTTTTGTCAGACAACAGCATGAGTATAAAATAGTTTTGATAAATTCTTCTCTTGGTTAAATTACAGTTAACCAAGGTTAACTAATGTCTAGGCTGGTGAATTTAGACTCTCTGTCAAATTACTATTTTATAATAATGCAGTCCTCTGACAGCATAAATACAAATATATGTCACTGAAAACACTTGTGTGTGATCGGCTATATTTACATACAAAATAAGAAATAACGTTTCTGGAAATTGTAAATGTAACCCTCTCTTGTGAATGCAAAGATCTAAATGTCATAATTTCAGTAAAGACATCTATCTTTTAAAAAAGAATTCTTTTTCACAAATAAACAGAAAATTGACCCTCTTTCTTCAGAGATGGTCATGAGTCCAGAGAGTACTTACAGTGACCTCCTGGTACTGCTCCATTCCATTTAGTACCACTTGAATGACCTCTCTGCGCAACCGCACACTTTGGTCACTGCGGTACTCTGTGTTGGTCAGGTAGAACAGAGCGGCGCTGCCAGTCACCTGGATGCTCTTATCATATTTATGGCACTTCAATGCTGCTATGACAAGCTGAAAAAAGGACAGAAAGTTTATAAAAGATGTATGTGAAAGTGTTAGAGGCACAACATGCAGAATCGTGGCCTAAAAGTTTTATTGGCAGTTAATGATATCACCTCTTTCAAAGAACAACCTGACTGAAACTCATCATACTTGCAAAGCTCGGAGCAGCTGGCTGCAGTGTTGTATCCTGGCAATGTCAAACAGCTGATTGATGGCTCTGTGGGCCAGCTCAGGGCGAAACTCTGTGTAGGCCTCAATAGCATTCAGGACCTGGTCCTCATTCTTTGATCCGGTCACCTGAAAATGGCCAGCAACACACAGATTTAACTCACAAAGCTAAACCTTTCAATAACCTTTTACTGTATATGTTATGATAGACCACCACCGTGTGCACTGCCCATGTGCCCATGTGCATTGGCTAATGTAAGAAGTAAGAACTAAAGATTTTTTCATCCCATAAAAGGTGGGTTTACCAATTTACTAAAGGCTAGAAGTTACATTTTTCCTTTTTTTATCTGACCAGTTTAAGGTCTTTTTCTTGAACCCCTAACTTAAGATCAACTGTATATCACAGTGTGTTCATAATACTGTCTGTTGGCTGTCAGTATTTTTGTTTTGGCTACTTCATCATCGTAGGTGTCGCCTTTGGTAGTCCAACCAAAGACTGCTTTTTCCTTCTTGGACTGTTACATCTGAAGGATTTCTAGAGGCCTGAACAGGTGAAAGTATCCAGTATTTCACAAGAAAAAAAGTCAATGTTAAATAGGAAAATAACATTTTTGTGACAGTTTTTTCCTCTTTCTTATCCCCTCAATCCTTTTGTGACCCCTCAGATTCATCTGGAGGCCCTTGAGGGATTTATACTCCCAGATTGGAGAACACTCAAATTATAGCATAAAATTTCCCATTTATGCTGCAATTTGAACTACAAAAACTTAAGATAGCACAATCTCGTTGAAACAGTGCTAGAAACATGGACTTTAAAATTTGTGTATTAAGGCCCGGATGACCTGAATTATAAAACAATATTCTTGGCACACTGCACTTTTCCTAAATTTCCTTTGCATTTATGACTAGTTTTTTTCAATTACTATTTCTTAAAATCACACCTTTGACACTGAAGATCATGTTTATAGATATGAAAATAAAACACAGTAATGAAACAGAGTCAATAGGAATGATCGGAAACATCTGGATCAGGTGGGAAATTAAACTTAAACACTTCACACCATATAATTCATTGAACTAGTCCAGAAGTACAAAAACGGCCTCTGTTGTTTTAGTTACGATGCCCAAAATAAGTATTTGCAGCCTGAAAACTGAACTGTACACCCGGTTCTTTAGATAACCAGTACCTTATAAGCAGGGATGTGTGTCACATTACAGAGAGTGGTGTCATATAAGCCCAGAAACTGCAGGGGCCTTTTCAGCTCCTGGAAAGGATAGATGCTACTCTTGCACGGCTCAATGCTGAAAGAGAAAACAATGTGGCTCATTAAATAGTTCATCTGA
Source organism: Xiphias gladius (assembly GCF_016859285.1). Taxonomy (NCBI): domain Eukaryota; kingdom Metazoa; phylum Chordata; class Actinopteri; order Istiophoriformes; family Xiphiidae; genus Xiphias; species Xiphias gladius. The sequence continues at coordinate 1,725,770 of NC_053419.1, forward strand.
ATTAAAATTTTCTAAGTCCAATGTATGTCCAATGTATCTCTAACCACCTTGGTCGCCCCATAGCTTCTTCAAAGTGTGGAACTGTGCAGTTGTCCAGCATAATGTGACCTGAGATGTCCAGTGACACCAGATTGACCAGACGCTGTACGACTGCTGTCAGGATTTTCCTGGTCATCTTAGACTTAGAGGTCCGCCTGCTCTCCTGAGAGATGTCGAGATGCCTGAAGAATGCAGTGTGTTTTATCAAGGACAGTGACACATTTCATTCTTTTCAAATTATTTTGGACATGTAAAGGGAACTACATACATATTTTGAAATTAACATGAATACGAATTCAGTTGTGTCAGATTAAAAAATGGTTTTGTCCAAGCAGTGGGAGGAAGTATTAGTATTACTAGTACTAGTATTAGGACAGATTTGTATTACGACAAACATATTCTTTAATACACTATGATTTAAAAGGTGAACATCAATAAAACGTGAAAAGTGGTCGGCGAAAATATTTTTTCTAGATCAACCTTTACCTGCAAAATATCTTTATCCATTATTCAAATGCTAATGAGTATAATGTAAATAGATTACATTATATACTGCATGTGCATGGGTATACATTTATCTGTACCTGTACAACACTGAAATGAATAAATAAAAGTTTTGTAGTACCACCTTTAGCATGCATGTGTGTAATTACTGGTCAAAGCTTTTCCCCTCACATATCTCATGCAAAATACTGTGTAAATACAATAACTAATCTCTTCATTAGTCACACACCAGACTACAAAATGTTTTACTTCATTATATGCTTGGAGTAACTGACTCAAACCGATATTTTTCACTGACCATTTTTCAGCCACATGTAGTTGTACCTAATGTTGAACAGAAGAACTGGAAAGAAGACACTCTTTAACCCTTACATCATATATAAAGATAAAATTATGACTGTTTACATTCCAATATAGTATGATGTTTTGCAGGATTCTAATGCTCTACGTAATACTCTTCATCCTGCACTCTACACCATGCAAACTATGAATGTTCCAGCAATTGGTGTTAAGGATGAGTTGAGGAACTAGTACGCTCTGACAGAGGTGCTGGTCAGATAGGTCGAACAGCATCTGAAATCCCCTCCTCCCACACCTTTCCAGCATTGGAACTGAATGCATGCCAGTGTGGTTGGACGACACATTGTACAAACTAGTTTTTTTATAGCATACCCCAGTCCTTAAAGTTTCAGCATGGTCAGTGAGGCAATCCACTGCCATCTCTGCTATGACTGTGTGTGCACTGTCAGCAATAAATAATGGACACATTTACATGCGAGTCGCATTCTCATCCGTGTGTGGGAGTTGCCATTGCTGTCCCACACTGCAGTGGCCACAGTGAGCTTATCTACAGCAAGCATACAGTAAGGCCACTGTAGAAGAAGAAAGCGTGAAAAGCCAAAAAGCCATGCTTTCTTAAAACTTTTACAGTGACCATATGTCGCCATTTTAGAGCACATGTATTGTTTTCTGCTTGCTTGCTTTTAAAAAATTTTTTGATAACCAGTGTGTTTTTGAAGGAAGCGGAAAAGGAAGAGATTAGGTCAGGGGTAGCTCAGAACAACCAGTCCACCATCAAGAGGCAACTGAGTGCAGTCAGCACGGCAACAGACAGCAGTGTTTCAAATTGTGTGAGGCACATGCCACATCAATAATTGCAGAGGTTTGAGAAGCATGCAACAGGCCCTCCTATCCTGACATCCCCTCCCGTGTGGTTTCACAATATTTCACATCTTGATCTATGCAACTCTGATGAGAGTCAGATGATTGCGTATGACCTTAATAATTCTCAGTGACTTCCATGGTTCTTACAACACACAGGTTTAAAATCCTGTGGGTCACCACCAATCAGCACGAGTGATGAAGCCTCCTTTGATGAGTCAATAAATGTGTTCAACCCTATAACTTCAGTTCAATTAATTATTTCATTTCGACTTGGATGAATGAGATGAAGCTACAAAGAAAAAAAAGCCCTGTCCCACCTTACCTAAGATTAACAAGCTCCACCACTGTACTGACCAACTCCTCTGACAGGTCCACATTATAGAGGACAAGAGAGGCCAGTCTGTCCTTCCACTGGGTGAGAAAAGCTGTTCCCAGCAACTGTACATTAGACAGGTCTAGTGAGGTGAGTGACTTCAGGGGTTTGAGAAGGGTCTCAGCATCCACCTCGTCAGGTAGGCCACCCAGGTTGAGCAATCTGAGGCGGTTGAACCCCTGGAAGTTAAAGTCTGTCTCTAATGCTTGTCTAGAAGCTGGGCTCTCCTCCTCCTCATCCTCAGTGTCTTCATTGCAGGCAAGTGGGGCGCCACCCTTCCTGTAGAAGATGTGGCTGCAGCCGAAAAGACAAAGAGACACCAAGGTCTCACGGAAGCAGGTCAGTGTTTTCAAGCTGCGGGATGACAGACTGTTGCAGTAGGTAAGGTGGAGCTCAATCAGGTCCTGGCAAAACACACAAAGGAAATAATTACTGAACATCAGTGAACAAAACACTGATATCAACTACAGGGATGAGAGCTACAGGTTAAATTAAACTTTATCACAATGTCTGTAAACCATGTAAACATTGCTTTAAATTAAGAAAATGTGTCACAAAGCATGCTTGTTTTGTAAGATTTCATAGAGAACTAAGATGGTACATTGGGTAACAACTTCATGAATGGTGATTAGTCAACTAAATGATTAAACGTTGCTACCTTCACTAGTCGGCACCAGAAATTATAGTCATTTAAACGAATTATTAACATTTTATTAATGTACAACGCCGGTTAACTGCCTGCTATGAGACCTGTTTTGCATTGGCATTGTACAGCAGCATTTAATCCTTCAGATGAGTATAAGCAATTGGCTGATCAATTTTTAAATACACAAGAGTGGTTGAACTGTTGAAATTTTGTTTGTGGGTCCACAGTATGTGCTTTAACAATTAAATTGTCTGAGACAGAGTAAATTGTTCAAGGTCCCTAAGTCATGTCCAAATGTTACTGTAGCAGACACCTGGTTAGGAACCAAAGCATGTTGGAGAAATGGTGACCAGATGCTAATCATTGAGAGAAGCTATAACAGACTCTCAAACACAGATGATAGCAAGCCTAGGTGATGACATGTACATCTTACATCTAAGTGAACATATTTTTGTAGTGCAACATCCACTGTTTCAGTACAATATGGACCCACTTCCCATGTTTCTGAAGTTCCAACTATTTAATGGGCTAAACATAAAAACCATGTGGGATTTATAAATTCTGCTCTGCCTCACAGAATGACACTCAAAGCTAATGTTAAACTGCCCACAATTAAACAATACCACTTGTCTCAGAAGGCAATAGCTGGAACTGACGGTGTGATTCAATCTCTACTAGATCAAGGTGTGTTCAAACCACCAGTCCATGAAACACTTCTATTTTACCTATTACAAAACCATGCAGTCCAGATGAATGGCAATTTGTTCAAGACTTGCAAGCCATTAACAACATTGAGGTGGCTACAGCTCCAACTGTGCCAGGTGCCAATTTGATGCTTGCTTCTTTGCCCTCTAACTCTATGCACTACACCGTCATTGATTTGTGTTCAGCATTTTTCTCGATTCCTTTGAATCCAGACAGCCAGTATCTGTTTGCATTTTCATTTAAATGATTAGTCCAAGTTTTTGTCAAAGGTCTGATTGTGTCTGCAACAGTGGTAAAACGTGATCTGGAAGTGTGATCTTTGCAGTTCCCAGGGGGGAGCACCCACCTACAATATGCTGATGACTTGTTGATAGCTTCTGCATCAAAGGAAGCTTGTCATTCTGACTCTATCTTGCTCCTGCAAAGACTGGCTGAATGTGGTCACAGAGCTTCTTTGACAAAGTTACAGTTTTGCCTGTCAGAAGTGATATGCTTAGGACACGTTCAAAAGAATGGGCAGGGTCACCATTCACCACAGAGGGTGAAACTCTTTGACAACATGCCTCCTCCCAACATCCAATCCGACATTGGATTTATGATTATACTACTACAGACTCCGTCTTGCGGGCAGCAACACTAGAATCTTCTCCTCCCATTGTGCAGAGGATATGTACAAAGTCTTTTATGATTTGAAACACGCACTCACCACAGCCCCAGCCTTGAGTCTGCCAGATTATCATCAGTCGTTTCATCTACATGAACATGAGAAGGATGGCTATGCTACAGGCATCCTGGTAAAGAAACATGGGTCACCTTACCAGCCTGTTGTGTACTACTCATCTCGACTTTTGCCAGTGGTCCTTGGTGTGCCAGGTTGTCTTAGATCAGGGCTGCAGTTGCTAACATGATTGAGAAATCTTCTTCCATTGTACTGGCTCATTACTGTTGTGCATGTTCCTCATTCAGTCTTATGACAGCAGCACATCATTCAGGTTACGAGGCCATCATTCTTTCGAGTTCCCACATATCTTTGAGGCACTCAACTTCCTTGAATCCAACCATTCTTCTTCCTTTGTTTTATGCAGATATTGAGCATGACTGCAATGCTACTATTGAGACAAGCACGTTGCCAAGGACAGTCTTGTTGCCCAACTCAATACCGAATTCTGACATGATTCTCTACACTGATAGTTCAGCTTGTTGACCATCTGATAACAAACACCTTGCTGGTTATGCAGTAGTGAATGTGTGGGAAGTGATAAAAGCACATGCATTACCTAATGGTACTTCGGCTCAAGCAGCAGAGCTGTAGGGTCTCACAAGAGCTTGCATTCTAGATAAAAACAAAGTTTTAAGTATCTACGCTGACTCCAGATATGCTTTTGGTGTGTATGCTTTAAGTCAGTTATGGATGATGAGAGGGTTTCTGACATCCTCTGGAAAACAAATTCATCATGATTTGGATGCAATTTGTTAGCAGCCATTTTGCTCCCATCTCAACTTGAAATTGTCAAAAATGTGCTGCTCACACTTTAGGGTCTGATCCTGCGCATTACAGGGTCTATTCCTGTAATGCACTAGCTGATTCTGCAGCCAAACAAGTAACCATTTCTTCTTGTTCCATGGTACATCGATGTACCTCTTCACAACAAGCAAATCGAATTTTGTGCAACTCGCTTTAATGATATTGTGGAAATGCAAAACAGCGAGCTAATTCTAGAGATCAAAACATTTAGTTACTTTAAGGTTGTAGATGTGATCCGGAGTCTGGCTTGTTGCTCCACCCCAATGGTAGGCCTGTTTGTCCTTGTTCTCGCCCATGTTGCACATGGGCCCACACATGCAGGAGAAGGGGGGATAAATTAGGTAATTCGGTCAAAATGGTTTGCACCAGGCATCATACGAATCTCACACACATTAGTGGACAGATGCATGACATTTCAGCAAAGCTGGAGGAAAGGCAGCTCAGTGAAGCATGAAGAATTGGAACTGCCACTGGGTCGTTTTGTAAATATACAAATAGATTTTGTACATATGCCAAGTTATCAAGGCTATGAATATTCTTTGGGAATTGCAAATATGTTCTCCAAATGGGTATAAGTGTATACAACTAGGAAAGTGGATGCAAAGACCGTTGTAAAAGATTGTTGTCTTTGCATACTCTAAAAAGCCTGCTAAAAGAATTGATTACCACATTTGGAGTACCACAGGGAATAAACACTGACAGAGGCCAAGCCTTTGCGGCAAAGATAACTTAAAGTCTTGCCTAAGTGGCAGGATTTCAGTAGCAGTTGCATGCCCCTTAACCACAGAGCAAAGGCCAGGTTGAAAGGATGAACTTTACTATGAAAAAGAGAATGACCAAAACTATGATGACAACAGGTCCAAAATGGCCGGATGCATTGTTTAATTTGCTCTATTCCATTCAAAGTGCATCCCAAGCAACTACAGGACTGAGTCCTCGTGAAATATTGACATGGAGGCTTACAGTGCATTCAGAAAGTATTCAGACCCCTTCTTCTTCTTGTTATGTTGCAGCCTTATTCAAAAATCATTTAAATTCATTTTTTTCCTCTCATCAATCTATACTCAATGCCCCACAATGACAAAGTGAAAACAGAATTAAAATTTTTTGTAAATTTATTAAAAAGGAAAAACTGAAATATTACATTGACATAAGTATTCAGACCCTTTACTCAGAAAGCAATTACAGCCTTGAGTCTTCTTGGGTATAATGCCACGAGTACAAATCCAAACCTGGATTTGGGGATTTTCTGCCATTTTTCTCTGCAGATCCTTTCAAGCTCTGTCAGGTTGACTCTGCTGTACATTTAAACCTACACTACTTCAGCTCAAACACTCTTAGCTCTCTCCTTCTTTGGGCGACCTTTTTACTACTTCACAATTGTTTACACACTATTCAGAGCTGTTAGTTACTTTAGCTTAGCAGTTAGCGATGGCTTCTCTCTCTCCCTCTCACTCTCCTCCTCTCTCTTGCTCGGTGTGTCTTACAACTCTGCCTCCTTTAGTGATAATTGTGCATGTAATAAATGTAGTTTATTTGCAGTGATGGAGCCGAGGTTCAGTGAATTGGAAGCACAGCTCTGCACCATGTAAACCAAATCATTAGCTGCAGTAGTTAGCTAGCCCCCAGTAGCTGTTCTGAGGCAACACAAAGTAGCTCCTACTCTCTCTCCGGCAGATCCCGAACATCCGGGAAGCCAGGGCAGATGGGTGACTGGCCATAACAAGAAGCATAGCTCTAAGCAGGAGCCCATGGTTCACCACCAACCGGCATTTGTTTCAAACAGATACTCCCCACTCAGCAGCACACCCACTAAGAACCCAACTCTGGTTATTGGCAGCACTATCTTGAGAAACATGAAGTTAGCAACATTGGCGACCATTGTCAAATGTATTCCCTGGGCCGGAGCAGTCGAAGTTGAATCCTATTTAAAACTGCTGGCTTAGGACAAATGTAAATATAGTAAAATTGTTTTTCATGTCGGCAGTAACGACACCCAATTATGCCAATCGGAGGTCACAAAAACTAATGTTGAGTTGATGTGTACATATGCAAAGACATGTCTGACTCCATAGTATTCTCTTGGCCCCTGCCTAATCTGACCAGTGATGACACATATAGCCACGTCATCATTCAACTGCTGGCTGTCGAGGTGGTGTCCAGCAAACCATGTGGGTTTTGTAGATAATTGGCGGACTCTCTGGAGAAGATCTGAGAGACAGATCTTAGAGAAGATAGGAGAGACGGCATACATCCCACGTTGGATGGAACTGCTCTCATATATAGAAACCTGACTGAGTTTATTAGTACAGCAAAACCATGTGAACCCAGATTTGTCTGCCGCCCAACCACCTAAATTCACCTCAAAAATAAACAGACGAGGAGTTGTACATAGAAACCTGATACAAATTAAGACCACCACTGCAAAAGTACAACAAAATAGGAGAATTAAATGTGGACTGTAAAACATTAGATCACTCCCATCTAAACCTGTATCAGTAAACAATCTAATATCAGATCATTATATTGATATATTTTGTCTTACTGAAACCTGAATATGTTAGTTTAAATTAATCCACTCCCCCCATTATATTAATAATCGCAATCCTCAAGGTACCAGCCGAGGAGGTGGAGTTGCAACCATTTTCAACTCAAGCCTATTTATCAACCCTAAACTCAATTATAACTCATTCAAAAGCCTGGTTCTTAGTCTTATACACCCAACCTGGAAAACACTAAAGCTAATTCTATTGTATACCAAACTCCTGACTCATAGTCTGAATTTTTACCTGAATTCTCAGAGTTTTTATCAAGTTTAGTCCTCTACAGATAAAGTAATTATAGTGGATGATTTTAATAATCATATGGATGTTGACAATGATAGCCTTAGCATTGCGTTTATCTCATTATTAGATCCAATTGACTTCGCTCAGACTATAAATAAACCCACTCACTGATTTATCCACACCCTCGATCTTGTTCTGACTTATGGCACGGAAATTAAACATTTAATAGTCTTTCCACAGAATCCTCTTTTATCGGACCATTTATTAATTTCTTTTGAAATCCTATTACTGGACTACACACCATTATTCAAAAATATATATTCCTGAAGCTAGATTTAAGGAAGTCATTCTGCATTTGATCCATCGCCATGTTTCAATAAAACAGAGGACTCCTATGTTAACTTTAGTCCTTCCCAAATTTATCATCTTGTTGATACACTTCGATCTCAATGTGAATGACACTTGACTCTATTGCCCCTCTAAAAAAGAAGATAATAAAACAAAGGAGGTTAGCTCCATGGTTTAACTCCCAAACCTGCATATTAAAGCAAACAATGTGAAAACTTGAAAGGATATGGCACTCTACCAAACTGGAGTAATCACACTTAGCCTGGCAAGATAAACTTAAAATATATAGGAAAGCCCTCTATAATGCCAAAGTAGCCTATTACTCATCTTTAATAGAGGAAAATAAAAACAACCCTAGGTTTCTTTTCAGCACTGTAGCCAGGCTGACAGAGAGCCATAGTTCTATTCATCCATGTATTCATATAGCTCTCAGTATGATGACTTCATGAGCTTCTTCAATGATAAAATTCTAACTATTAGAAACAAAATTCATCCCCTCCTGCCCTCAACCAGCACTGTAAAACCTGATATATGTTTAGACTGTTTTGGTCTCATTGACCTTCACCAACTAACTTCTATTGATCAGAATGATTTCAGTTTGTACACATTAACGATAAATCCTCCCTATACTCAAAAGTTAGTCACAGAGTTCCACAAGGTTCTGTGCTTCGACCAATTTTATTCACCTTATACAGTTAGGTACCTAAGTATTTGGACAGTGACACAATTTTCATAAATTTACCTCTGTATATCACCACAATGGATTTGAAACAAAGCCATCAAGATATGACTTAAGTGTAGACTTTCAGCTTTAATTCGAGGGGTTTAACAAAAATATTACACTAACCATTAGGAATTACAGACTTTTTTATACATAGTCCCTCATTTTCATAGGCTCAAAGGAAAAGGATAATTGACAAATTGATCAGTTTTCCATGGTAGGGTATGGCCTGCTCCCTTGTTACTTCAAATTAAGCAGACAAAAGGTCTGGAGTTGATTCCAAATATTGAATTTGCATTTCATAGCTGTTAATGGGAATTCTCAATATGTAGTCCAAAAGGGTGTCAATTAAAATGAACGAGGCCATTATTAGGCTGAAAAAAACAAAACAAGCCTATCAGACAAATGGCAGAAACTTTAGGAGTGGCCAAATCAACAATTTTTTACATTATTAAAAAGAAGGAATGCACTGGGGAGCTCAGCAACACAAAAAGACCTCGAAGACCATGGAAGACAACTAAAGTGGATGATCAAAGAATTCTTTCCTTGGTGAAGAAAAACCCTTCACAACATATAGCCAGGTCAAGACCTAGGGAGATAAACTTATTATTGTAAAATTCTACAGTCAAGAGAAGTAGCAGGATGAATTCTAGGACTATACTATCTGCTCATATTCAGCCAAATACTGCAAAACTGATAGGACGGTGCTTCACAGTACAGATGGTTAATGACTCACATCATACTGCAAAAGCAACCCAAGAGCTTCTCAAGAAAAAGAAATGGAATATTCTACAATGGCCTAGTCAGTCACCTGACCTCAACCCAATTGAGCATGCATTTCACTCACCAAAGACAAAACTGAGGACAGAAAGACCCACAAACAGGCAGCAACTGAAGGCAGCTGCAGTAAGGGCCTGGCAAAGCATCCCAAGAGAGGAAACTCAGCATTTGGTGATGTATATGGGTTCCAGACTTCATGCAGCCACTGACTGCAAAGGATTTTCATCCAAGTTTCAAAAACAACCCTTATATTTATAATTATTGTATTATATATTTATAATTGGATTGTCCAATTACTTTTGAGCCTATGATAATGAGGGACTTTGTATAATAATTGCTTTAATTCCTGAATGGTTAATCTGATTTTTTTTAAACCCCTCGAATTAAAGCTGAAAGTGTACACTTCAATCACATCTTGATGGCTTTTTTTCAAATCCATTGTGGTGGTGTATAGAGGCAAAATTACTAAAATTGTGTCACTGTCCAAATACTTATGTATCTAACTGTATATGCTTCCTTTAGGCAATATTATTAGGAAACAGTCCATAAACTTTCATTGTTACGCAGAGGATACCCAATTGTACCTGTCAGTGAAGCCTGGTGAAACCAGTCAGTTGGCTGAACTTCAAGCATGCCTCAAGGACATAAAGACCTGGATGACCAGCAACTTTGTGCTATTAAACTCAGACAAAACTTAAGTTTTTTTACTTCGCCACCAACACCTCAGAAACACATTATCTAATGATATAGTTACTTTAGATGGCACTTGGCAAAAAGAAGCAGAAAAACTAGTCCATACTTTTGTTACTTCTAGGCTGGATTGCTGTAATTCCTTATTATCTAAATACTCTGCAGCTGATCCAGAATGCTGCAGTGCGATTACTGACAGGAACTAGGACAAGAGATCATATTTCTCCTGTGTTAGCATCACTGCACTGGCTCCCTGTAAAATCCAGAATAGAAATTTTAAAATCCTCCTCCTCACTTACAAAGCCCTTAATGGCCAGGCACCATCATATTTTAAAGAGCTCATAGTACCTTATTACACAACTAGAACATTGTGCTTCCTGAAAACAGGCTTATTTATGGTTCTTAGAGTCTCCAAAAAATAGAATGGGAGGCATATTTTTCAAGTTATCAGGGTTCCTCTATTGTGGAACCATCTTCCAGTTTGGGTACAGGAGGCAGACACCCTCTCCACATATAAGAGTAGGCTTAAAACCTTCATTTTTGATAAAGCTTACAGGGCTGGCTCAGGCTTGGCTTGAACCATCCCCTAGTTATGCTGCTATAGGCCTAGACTGCCGGGGGACTTCCCATAATGCACGGAGCTCCTCTCTCCTCCTCTCCCTCTCCATCCATACATATTCATATCCCATCAATGCTTGTAACTAACTTGGCTTCTTCTCTCTTCGTAGTTTTGTACTTTCTCGTCTCTCTCCTCCTGTCACTTTCTGCAGGTATTTCTGCCTCCAGAGCTGCAAAGTCTGGATCTGTAGCTGCAATCGACCTACTGCCCCTATGAGCCTGCTCAACATGCACTGCTTCAATTATTGTTATTATTCTTATATTTGGTCTTATTATTAGCCCGATTATTATAATTATTACTTTATTATTTGTTTAGTAATATACATCTCTATGTGGAACCTTCATTGTGCTATGTTCTCTTCCCTCCTGTGCCCACCCTACCTTTATCTCTCCTTGCCACTGTTCCCAAGTGTATGCTCATGGGGGAATATGATGGGGGAGTATGATCTAGATATGCTCTATATGAAAAGTGCCCCAAGATAAGATCTGTTATGATTTGGCTTTAAAAACTGTAAATATGGTTATTTACTAGTAAATTAAATGTAATTAATTTAAAAAGTAGACTATAATGAAGGCTATATTAAAGGAACACTCTCACATTTTGGGAAACACACTTGTTTGCAGTTTTATCAGTGGAGTTACATTAGCAATATTAATTTCATCTCTGTGTATTCAGAACAGAGTGTGGACCAAGACCTGTACATTCTGTGCATTACGATAATGAACAGTTTACATCATGTTCATTCAAGCACAAAGAAAGACAGAGAGGTGTAGTTTGAAAAAGTGAAGATGTCCTCCTTAACTCAGTCAATGAAGGAAATTAATGCTGACAATAAAACATTACGTACACTGGCTAAATTATTGCAAAAAAGGTGAATGTACCTAAACTGTGTGTATTCACACCTACAGTAAGTAAAGCAGGTCAAAACAGTACCAGGAAGTTAGAAGTTTTCTTAAATCCAAGAAAACATTTACAACTTACAGTCTGGTTAATAACTTTAAGGATCTCCTTAGTTTTAATTTCCAAAAAAAAAAAAAAAAAAAGTTTAGATAATATGGTTGCCGGTGTTGTCTCATATACATGATCTGCTAGTGTTATTGTGTCTCTGTAGTTAAGTTAGTATGTAGAATGTTATCATAAACTGAATGATATGAAAACTAAAAAATAAGACAGATGTTGTAAAAAAAAACAAAAACAATAGAAGTTACTTTAAATTCTTTAAGTGAATGACTACATGTACTTTGAATTTTCAAGTTTTCTAGTTGAGATGGTCCACAGAGGTGAACTGGAAAATGAAAATGGTGTCATCAGCCTATTCTGATGTATGACTAATTTTTAGTTTCCAACCTGTTTTCTAATGGCCTCCAGATCTCTGTCACGGACAAAGTCTTCTCTCAGCTGTACCCTGGTCAGTCTAGTGCTTCGCGGGTCTGAGAATAGCTGGAAGAAGCTCTCCTCTGGTTCAAAATTACTGTCTGTGTGGACCAACTCCATATATCTGTTTAAACAAACAAACAAACAATATCAAGGCAATCTGCAACATCATAACAAAATTCAGAAATTAGGTAACTATCAAAGTGTTGAATCTTATTACGTACGTGTTGACCAACTTGTCACAGATTTCACTGGGAAGGAAGATGTCTGAGCGCAAGCAGACCTTGTTCCTGAATCCCTGGTAGCACATGGTCTTCCCTAGGTTCCTCAGGCAGAAGACTGTTGCCAGAGTCATGAGGCTCTCAGGGTTGTCTCCTGCTTTGGCTGCCATGTTAGCCTCTTCTTTTCCTGCTCAGTTCAAAGACAGGGCAGTGCAGGAAACCTTAAGAGGTAAGCACTGAATAAAGCCAAGGGTTAGGAGCAATTTGTTTTCAGAACAAATGTGAATAAAAAATAGAGCACATATAGACCCTGTAATTATAAATGCCACAATAAGCTAATATCTGCTTCATTTTTCCAATAACTTTGGATAACATTACAGGTAAACATTAACGTTTTAGGTTAATATATCCCCTTTTGGGGACCATATGACCCACCCCTCCAAAAAAAAAAAAAAAGTTTAGATAATATGGTTGCCGGTGTTGTCTCATATACATGATCTGCTAGTGTTATTGTGTCTCTGTAGTTAAGTTAGTATGTAGAATGTTATCATAAACTGAATGATATGAAAACTAAAAAATAAGACAGATGTTGTAAAAAAAAAAACAATAGAAGTTACTTTAAATTCTTTAAGTGAATGACTACATGTACTTTGAATTTTCAAGTTTTCTAGTTGAGATGGTCCACAGAGGTGAACTGGAAAATGAAAATGGTGTCATCAGCCTATTCTGATGTATGACTAATTTTTAGTTTCCAACCTGTTTTCTAATGGCCTCCAGATCTCTGTCACGGACAAAGTCTTCTCTCAGCTGTACCCTGGTCAGTCTAGTGCTTCGCGGGTCTGAGAATAGCTGGAAGAAGCTCTCCTCTGGTTCAAAATTACTGTCTGTGTGGACCAACTCCATATATCTGTTTAAACAAACAAACAAACAATATCAAGGCAATCTGCAACATCATAACAAAATTCAGAAATTAGGTAACTATCAAAGTGTTGAATCTTATTACGTACGTGTTGACCAACTTGTCACAGATTTCACTGGGAAGGAAGATGTCTGAGCGCAAGCAGACCTTGTTCCTGAATCCCTGGTAGCACATGGTCTTCCCTAGGTTCCTCAGGCAGAAGACTGTTGCCAGAGTCATGAGGCTCTCAGGGTTGTCTCCTGCTTTGGCTGCCATGTTAGCCTCTTCTTTTCCTGCTCAGTTCAAAGACAGGGCAGTGCAGGAAACCTTAAGAGGTAAGCACTGAATAAAGCCAAGGGTTAGGAGCAATTTGTTTTCAGAACAAATGTGAATAAAAAATAGAGCACATATAGACCCTGTAATTATAAATGCCACAATAAGCTAATATCTGCTTCATTTTTCCAATAACTTTGGATAACATTACAGGTAAACATTAACGTTTTAGGTTAATATATCCCCTTTTGGGGACCATATGACCCACCCCCCCTCCAAAAAAAGAAGATTGCAATGAGGGTCATATAATCATATAATGAGTAAAGGACTTTGAAATGAAAGAAATGACATCCAATCCAAAAGTGGAGCATCAAAGACGTTAACTGGACGTTACAGTTAACTTAATTTCTATAATGCATTTCCCCTGTCTACTTTATTTATAATTAACTGATGAACTAATGCTATCGAAACGCCTTATTGCCATCAGAAGCCAGTCCATATTTCCATTTTTGACCACCTATTTGCAGGCATTGCAGACCTTTGCATACTTAGCAAAGTTAGCTGTCATACCTATGGCTGCCTACTGTTAGCAACTGTCGTTGCCTACTTTGCAACAACTTGTTTCAACATTAATAACTAGATTATGTTATAGTACTAATATTTCGTTGAATGACTCCAGCTGATAAGTCGAAGCTATTAACTGAGCTTGCTCAATGTTTTGGGTGGTACTTTGAGTTTGTTAGCTAACCACACATAGCAATGTTTTCTGAGGGAGACACAGCAGGCTGTTACTAAGTTAGCAACCTAGCTAGCTAGCTACACTGTAGAATAATTTGCTTTAAAAACACTAACGCTTAATAGCTACTAACAAGCCGACAACAACTGTTGAACTACTCACTTACAATAACCCAACATTCCAAAGAGAAACACTTGTTATTCAAAATTAAACATTCATTTGCCGATACGGTGTCAGTGGTGCACTTCAGCGTCCAAATTAGGTTTGGGCTAACGGTGACTTTCCCTGCTATAATGTTAGCTAACTTAGCTAGTGGGGCTAGCGCTAGCTAAAAGCAGTGTTTGGAAATGCAGGTTACAAACAGTGGTCAGCGGTGTTTGAGTGCATGGCTCATCAGCCAGTGATCTACCTTAGCTTTCGCCAAGGCTATGTGTCTTGATGACGGCGAGAAATTGAGTTATTATCACCAGTCTTCACTCATCTGATTTTCGTTTTCGTCCGATGTCAACAAACAGACTCCTCCTCCCCCTCTTCTTACTCCTCCTCCCTACTCCTCCTCCCTACTCCTCCTCCCCCTCTTCTTACTCCTCCTCCTCCTCCTTTTTTCCTTCTTTTCCTTCTTTTCCTTCTTTTCCTTCTCTCTTCCTCTTCCTCTTCCTCTTAAACTCCCATCCCTCGTCCTTCCAGTTGCTACTTTTACACTCCAATAATAAAATCTTATTATTTTGTTCTTTGTGTTACCAATACATATCTCCTACTCTTGTTTTATTGCCCAATACATTAGCCTATTATTATTGTTAATAGTAGTAGTAGTTTTTGTAGTAATAAATACTGTATAAAGAAAAACACACTTAACTGTAATACTAAGAGTAAATGGATGCAGATTTTTTTTTCAAAAGATTAGTTCCTTTGAAATATTTCTGTTTAACCAACCTTTAATTAAAATATTTTATTTTTTAATCAAACCTATTTAGAAGAAACTAGTGTGGGTTCATGTTGTTAACACCTGTCCACATTGTCCATCCTGTTATGCAAATAAACTGTTTGCCAAACTATTACAACATGTATATACTGTATAATTCTATGTTGTTGTTTTTTTACTTTTATTTTGAATGAATACTTCTTCACTGTCCAATTAGTAACCTGCCACATGGCCCCAGACCCCCAGGAGCCCTACAAGCCACAGATTAACAGTGTATAAATTTGATTAACTGTGAATTTGTTACAAATATAATATCAACTACCTGATATTGTGGACCTATCTTGTAGAGGGGCCATTTGTCAAAATCTGTCAGGAGGGGCCCAGCGGCAAATTGGGCGCCCTTAATCAAGCCATGTCAGTGTCCTCTCCAGAGCTTCCCTGCCATACAGTTTACAACCATAGGTACAAATACTAAACATAGAGAACCATATCTATGACTACCATGCAGACACACATGGTACAAGATCTCTTACTCACAGCACTGCAATAAGAGAGACACCAGACAGTCATATCACACATAGGGCATGTCTTTTTATCAGTACGTGTTTTCAGGCAGCATGGCATGCAGTGGCCCTGCAGTTGTCGAAGGGGGATGAGAGTTAGCAGGACTATATTCATGTCTGCTCTGCGCCAGCATAATGAACCAGATCATCAGTAAATTATGAGTTACAGAAGCACCATATAGATAAGTGGCCAAGTGATTTATTAGAGCTGCAGAGATAAACTAATGGCAGAAAAACAGAATCTTGACAGCAAAGGAGTAGATTATAGAAAGGCACAGACGTCACTTCATATCCTTTTAGTTCGAATCTAATGGGGAGATTGCAAAGAAATTATGAGCACATTCAAAGTGATAAAATCCCTCGTTATGACCCCGTAACCTCACCTCAAGCACTACCCCCACAACAAATTTCATATTTTAGTCCAACTACTGATAATGCTTTAACAGTAGCAAAATGATCAGTACATTATAACTTGAAGAGAGCCCCTGTTGTCAACACATTCCAAAGGAGAAATGTGTTTTAAAATACCGAGCCTATTTGCTCTCTAGTTATAAAATATTTTTTCACTTGGTCGTTCCATGTCAAATCAGATAAGGTTTTTGCAGCACCATCTGAGATTTTGTTCAGACTTTGTCTGTATCATGAATGGGTCCCAAAACCAAGGCCTAAAACATATTTCTGTTCAAATCTTATGTTTTCATATTTTTTCAGCCCCTGATATTATTCAATTTTTATAGCCTTAAAAATAACTTATCAGGGAGGCTATGTTTGAGCACTAACATCTTGACAAGTATTGGTCCTAGACTCACCAAACTTTGTAGGATGGAAGATAAACATGTTTTCTGAATGCCAGAACCATTAAAAGCCTGAACTGCATGCCGTTTTATTTTTAGAACGTCCTAGATTTGGAAAAAATTGCAAAATTCTTAAATGAGAGTCATATTAAGGGTACTACAAACCCAGATTTTTGCATTATATCAATCATTATTTTTTCTGCAAGGAGAATCTTTCATTTAAATTGTTCTAATATTTGAAGTCTGTACAACCAATGTGCATGAAGATATTATGAATAAATCAAGGTGTGGAACCATATTTAGGTTATTTTCATAGAACCAGAATGATATGTGTGGTAGCTAGGGGGGGGACATAAAAATGTACACAGAAATTGGTTGATGTATGGTTATTACAGGTACAAAATGCCAGTGTCCTTCTGTTTTTCCTTCATACAAAGATAGACAGATTTGAGAGACATTTTACCTATGGTAGAAAAACATCCATTTCAGGATTACATTTTTTTGCCGCCATGATTATTTAATTTCTGTGTCATAGGAACTGTAAGAAATGAAGGATATGCTTGTTTTTAGTATCTTCATTGGAAGAGGGGACATTTGAAATTGGAACTGTATTTCCAGTAAGGTCCTGGATATTAAAAATAAGTGAAATATTTTGATAAAACCTCTTGTATAAAGGAGGAACAAGTGGTATCCTAAATGGCCCTCTCAAGCTTCGGTGGGAGTATCTAAACGTTTCCACAGAAAAGGTTGGATGTGTTTATAAATGCAATTTTCAGTGTACACATTAGAAAACTATATATAGAGAATTGTACTAATACGCAGGTTAAAACATGTCCACACAGTGAAATCATCAGTATATGCCCTTCAATGTTATCAAGAAAAAGGGCAAGCGTGTACCCAATTCAGTCCTCTTATTCAAGTAATATGGTTAAAGGATACTAGCTTAAATCACATGTAATTTCAATTACATAATTCGCTACATTGCATATTATTTAATAATTCTGGATTTTTTATTGAGTATCATTTTCTAAATCTGGAAAAAACATTTAACCACTCCATTTAATATAGAATCTATCAGAGTTAATGCCTTTTTCTATTAAAGTAAAGAATTTAGCTTGCATTAATGGCCTATAGTAAATGAGACCACAGAAAAACACAAGACACACATAAGGAAGAGATAAGGGAGGACACTGCTTCATTATGGATGTTTTCCTCAGAGATAAAGAATCCCTGTAACTATGTGTATTTATCTGTGAAGAGAACACGGTAGCACTTTGTACTTTGTAAGTGACCATATATGAAGCTATTTCCACACCAATTTTTGTATTCCTTCTAGCTACCCCACTTACCATTTTGGTTATATTAAAATAACTTTAAAAAAAAAAACCTACCATGCCTTGTTTTAGTCGTAATATCTTCATGTCCATTAGTGGTAGAGACCTCAAATACTGGCACAAAATTAAGTGATTGTATTTGAAGAAAAAAAATTATATATGTGTGCAAAAAAGTTGGTTTATAATACCCTCAATATCACACTTGTTTATGAATTTCACTTTTCCAAATCTAGGGCCTTATAGAAAATCAGCAGGCATGCAGTACAAACTTTGTCACAGCTGGCTTACAAGCAGAGGTAGGGTAGACCAAAACGCAGAAGCAGGCAGATTCAGTGAAGATACTTTTAATAATGAAATAACAGTCTTACAGGCAGATGAGGTGAACAAGCTGGCAGGGAGGAACACAGGTAGGCTACGACATACGAAAAAAACACTAACAGGAACACAGGGAAAAAACAAGACAACACGAGCAAGAGTATGAGCAGAAACATGAACAGATGTTCCGACAGGGAATAAAGGGAGTGAATGAATATATGCAGGGGAGCTGATGAGAGAAATGGGAAAAGGTGTGCACGTGTGTGTGTGAGTCAGGTGACTGGGACAGTCACACCCACTGTCCCTTGAGGCAGGCCAGTAGGCCAGGATTCAGGCGTGTTCTCAGCCATGGCTTCGAGGATGATTCCCTGAGTGAACTTGTACATATCCAGGTGAGCTGATGATGGAAATGGTAACAGGTATGTAAGTAGATGAGGCAGGTCTGGTGAACACGTATAGGTGGGTGTGAGAAATCAGATGACTGGGACAGGAGGGAAAGTCTGGGGACATCTGGTGGCTGGACTGAAAAATGGCAGGAGATCGCCAGAGTGACCAAATTGAACAGAAGCCTTTACTACCAAGCAGGTTCAACACACCCAGGTTATCTTTTCCTTATTTGGTGTGACTGAGCCTAACATTGGCTGTCCTTGACAACCTCTATCATGAAGCTTGTTATCAACTGGCTCAGTTAACTCTGGGCTTTCCTATCCGGCAACGACTGTGTTCATGTGAAAGAGACAGAGTTGTTAATTACAAGCAACATTGTCGGAACCATGAATAAAATACTTATGATATGAGAAGTAACAGTGATACTTGCTAGTAAATTCTGTTATAACGACAGCCATAAGGGATATTCAACAAGGTAAAATGTAAAGAATATGATCACATAAGTAGAATAGAAAAGAAACACTAGAAATGTTTTCCAATTATTAAATATATATATGTATGTATGTGTATATATATATATATATATATATATATATATATATATACACACACACACACACATATATATATGTATATGTATATATGTATATATACACATGTATATATATATATATGTGTGTATATATATATATATATACATACATATATATATATATACACATATATAAAAAATAATTAAAAAAAATTAAGTAATGTCAGACTGGAGAGGAGAGAAGAGAAGAAAGGTAGTTCATGTCTGATGAGATCAATCTGACTGGCATCTTCATTTATACTCATGGGAAATATTTAACAGTGTGTGGATAATTTCCAGAGTCTCCTCATGGTACCCTGAGCTGCAGTGATAGAATAAGAGTTTAAAAGCGTCAACACTATTAGGAATCCTGACGAGAATCAAAGAATCTTTGTGCAATTAAAATGAAACTATAATAGTTATTATGTAGTTATTTAGTATGATAAACTGTCCCTCCTTGTGTTAGAAGCTCTTTTTTTAAAACAAGAGTGGACACATGGAAAGTCTGGAACAGCAAATTATTTGACTGATCTATAATTATATATATTGCTTCCCAATAAGTTGTCACTTTATCATAAACTCTTTCGTCTATGTCAGGATTCTGTAGGCATGACGACTCTGGTTTTCAATTGATCTAACTGGTCAGTAGTTGGGCTGTTGACAGGTTTTTGATCTGATCCTCTGAAGTGAACCTACTGCGGAGCAGGTTAGGCAAGCAGCATAAGTTACCACAGCGATGTACCCCGGTAAGGAAAAACTGAAGTTACCTCACTAAACACAAATCCTGCTTTGTGGTACAGGCCTCCGGACTGGAGCAGGAGTCATGACACTTTTAATGGTTCAGTAATACTGAGAAAATTTTTGTCCTCCAGCCTACAAAATTTGGTGAGGCTTCGAAAGATCATTTTCAAGATGGCCTCCCATATAAGGTGTTTTTGAGAGTGTAAAAATTAAAAAACATCAAGAGCCAAAAAAACCCAAAAAAAAACATTGGAATTGAACAAAAATATTTTTACCGACCTTAGTTTTGGGACCCAAACATTATATAGACAAACACTGTACAAAATTTGAGATGTTGCTTCGGCCAACACTGTTTACTATCATTCTGTGTCTTTTCATTCTAACACTTCCTTGAAGCTATTAAGTCAAATATCTATTCAAACCCAAGATGACAGTTTTTCTTTGTAGCTGTACCATAACATCAACGTATGCTCAGTTCACATCTGTTGTGTTTGTAGCTTGTAGCTTGTGTGTATATGAATAGCATATTATTACTATAATATTATTATGATTATTATTCATTATTATTGTTCACCTTAAATCTGAGTTTAACATATGTATGTACAAGATGATTTTGTGACATCAGAGCTAGTTTGGAAGCAAATTGTGGTCCAACGTGGATAGTAATTTGGAAACATTTCAAATGTTTTGTGTATATTTCGAAAATCCTTGAAACAAGAAAAACCCTGAAATGAAACTTACGTTACTGAGTGGCACTGCTGGATGAATTAGGGGCAAGATGTTTTAGTAAGCGAACGATCTCAACATATTGAGACTATTCACTAACACGCAGGGTGACTGTGGATCCCAACAGCGGCTTGTTGTCTGCCGACAGTGTTGTGATGAAGACGGAAGTGATAGGAGGACTTCCCTCTGGCCAGCAATTCATTCCTTTTGGAAACAGTTAAAGGAATATACAACTGCCTGCCCAGACATGTCTACTGCATACAGAAACAGGTGAGATACAGCGAAATCTTTGTTCTTGCATGGGATGCGGGGCGCACGGACAGTCAAAAACTTGGGGTACATCATTTATTGTAGCAGCTAGCATCCTAACCGCAAAACTTACATTAACTTCAGTGTTAGCTAGCAGCAACAGCAGCTCAGCTAACTTAACATAAGCTAAGTTTAGGTTTTTAGGAAACAGCTGCAAAAACATACACCACGTACATGCTAAAAATATTTTGCTCAGTTTAAGACATCACATTTAATATCAAAAACAGCAAGCCCCAGGGCGCTTTGCAGGCTAACTTAATTCAACAACTTCATCGTTATAAATAGGTAAGTTAGCTCCTCGTTAGCACATCAGCTGACACATCATACTCTCATACTTCCTCAAGCCTTAACTGGCTATCAATTAGCTGTCATCCAACTAAGTATATTTGCTGACAGTTTGTTAATGTCAATGCAGGGGGGGGGACATGTGAATAATTTACAGTTGAACTATCAGTCTGATGTCAAATTAGCTAATGACAAATCAGCCAGACAATGTTTTTTTCTGGGCTCTGTCTAGAAAGACTGTTTTAATCCATTTTCCATTTTCCATTTTCCAAGTAATTCCCTTCTTCAAGGCTAAAACTTTCTATTTCAACCAACAGTGGAAATCTAAATTTTTAATAACAACTAAGAACAACAACAAAATGGTTAGTTGTATATGTTTTGCGCATCTCATTTTGTTTTTAATGTGTTGTTTTTTCCCCTCAAATATATTCCATCCTTTACTATCTTACATCTCAACCCATAATAAACCATGTTGACGTTCATAGTAAACACGTTTTGCTCCGGCTAATAATGAAGCGAAAATGTGGTGCTCAGTCGAAGCTTGAATTATATTTGAAAAGGCAAATAAATGTAAACATGCTTCACGTCCTTCACAGATTGGCGACGGCGGATATTTCATAGCTGAAAAAACGACTGATTTTGTGGTAGAATATGTGTTAGTTTAAATAATGCAGGTGATAAGCCAGTCAAACAATAAATACTTAAGAATATTTTTTATTGACCACCTCATATATTAAACAAATGCCACCCAAAGGATATGTTTTTATCATATGGCACTAAAAATGTACACTGAAATACTAGGCACAGCCAGTTGTGAAAGAAGTACTCAGATCTTTTACTGAAGTAAAAGTACAAATGATCAACTACTTATATACAGTTGGGTTTAGCTCACTGGTTTCCAAACTAGGGGTTGGCCCCCTAGGGTTTGGGATAGTGAAATGATTAATGGAAGAGGAAATTTGAAGAAAAGAAAGTTCTGCTACACAAATTTTTGATCTCTTTGTGAAATACTGAATAATTTTTGGGCCTTGAACAGTTTATTATTGTTCATTTTATTTTATTTGAACAGTTGACATTTAAATGAAACCATTTGAAAATTTAAAGGGGGAAATCTATGTTTGGTGGAACTCATAGACATGACAAGGCCCCAATTAGACAAAAGTTTTTGTAAGGGGTCACAAGCCAAAAAGTTTGGAAACCACTGATTCAATCTTAACAATGCATTGTACTTGAGTATACAAGCTTATCATATGTTTGTTTGTTTGTTTTTTTAAATCTTATTTTTACAAGTGGTTACAGTTGTCAGATGAAAGTGGTGAAGTCAAAATTGCATTATTTCCCCCTGAAATGTAGTGTAGTCCAAATACAAAATAACATAAAATGGAACTACTCAAAGAACAGTGCTTGAATAGATTTACTTAGTTACTTTCCACCACAGGGCACAGCTGGCATACATATCAAATTCAGTTTCCATGTGTAAAAGAGGCATTGATTTTCCTCTATGGTCAGTTTGAGGTCTGTAGTTTGTGCTGTTGTAGCTATTAGATTGCATTATACTAAAGGCTTCCAAAAATTTTGTCCACTGTGGTGGGTTGAAGCACCCCGGGTTTTATTCACTGGACAGCCATATTCAGGTCTCTCCAGAGATGTTTGATTGGGTTCAAGTCATGGCTCTGGATGGGTACTCAAGGACATTCACAGAGTTGTCTCTAAGCCACTCCTGTGTTGTCTTGGATGTGTGCTTACAGTCATTGTCATGTTGGAAGGTTAGCCTTCGGCCCAGTCTGAGGTCCTGAGTGCTCTGGACCAGGTCTTCATTGAGGATATCTCTGCACTTTGCTCCTTTCAGCTTTCCCTCAACCATGACCATTCTCCCTGTCCCTGCCACTGAAAAACACCCCTACAGCAGGATGCTGCCACCACCATACTTCACAATTGGGATGGTATTAGGCAGTAGATGAGCAGTGCCTGGTTAACTCCAGATATGACACTTAGAATTGAGGCCACTCTTAGTTTCATCAGACCATAGAATCTTCCATCCACTATTCAGAAGGTTGGTGGTTCGATTCCCGGCTTCTCCAATCCACATGTCGAAGTGTCCTCAGGCAAGATACTGAACCCCAAATTGCCGCCTGTCTGTCTGTCTGTCTGTCTGTCTGTCTGTCTGTCTGTCTGTCTGTCTGTCTGTCTGTGTGTGTGTGTGTGTGTGTGTGTATAAATGCACTGTTTGCATAGATAAAGCGCTGAATGAATGTGTGTGTGAATGTGGCTGTAGTGTAAAGCGCTTTGAGTGGTCAATAAGACCAGAAAAGTGCTATATAAGTGCAGTCCATTTACCATAAAGCCCAGATCTGTGGAGTGTCACAGTGACGGTTGTCCTTC